>NC_081439.1:7106748-7406748 GCF_949786415.1 Peromyscus eremicus | reverse complement strand
TGTATGAGAGAAGAATAAATAAAAAGAAAAAAGAACCCTAATGACTCTGCATCTAAATTGGTCATTTAAATTTTTAGTGAATGGTCCTGGGAACACCTTACTGGTCAGATGTAAATGTGAGCATTTTATAGAATGATTGTGTGAGCACTAGCAGGTCCCCCCCAGGAGTACTTACGTATCATTCATCAAAACAGGTAACTCTTCTATGAGCTTCTTCCTTGAATACTTGCACACACGAGTTAGAGACTTTACAGAGAGAAGAACTTGGCAATTGTTTAAAGCTCACAAGACAGCTTTTACATGGAAAGACTTAATTTCAAGCAATGCTGTCCCCAAGTCTGATTCCATGTAGCTGACATGGGAAAATCTTACATTAGAAGGTTTTGCAGGGGGAGAAGATGATCATCAAGATCCAGTGAGTCTGATTACAACATTGGGGTAGATGACATGGAGTGTAGAGTTTGGAGTGTACAAAGGGGAAGAAGTAGTGTGGTTAAAAGAAACTGGTATAATGTTGGCTTGGGAGCATTTGGGGAGGACAGCTTTGGTATTCAAATAAAGAGGAACCAGACAACGGTAGGTAGGATTTGGTGGGTGACAAAGTTCCTTAGAATCTCTTGGAGGGAGGACTTGACTCAATTCCCACAAAGATTATTGAGAATGGATGAGAGAAGATAGATACCAAGCGATTCACACAAGCAAATGAGTGAAGTTCCCAATTACCTGAGGAGGTAGGGTCTTCAGAGAAATCTGGCAACTCTTCAGGAGGGTCCCCGTAGAAGGAGTTGAATTTATGACTTGACACAGCAGCTAGTACTGCACCCTAGTGCAAGAAGATGAAAGAGTATACAATTAAAACATACGCACAAACACAAGGCATTACCTAAATGCTTATTTACCTTAAGGATTACTCAGAAAGTAAATCTGTAAGAAACATTGGCTAGGAGAGGGGGTTCTCAAAACAATTTTGGATTACTTTAGATTACTCCATATGCAGAATGAAGTGTCTGAACTAATTACATCTTGGACTTGCATATGTACCACATGGTACAAAAGACTTTGTCATCATAAAATGACGTGGCCAAAGGATAGTTCGTAGACTAGAAAGATGTTCGCAATAAATTATATTTTAAAAAGCTTTCAAGCCAGGTGGTGGTGGCACACGCCTTTAACCCCAGCACTTGGGAGGTAGAGGCAGGTGGATCTCTGTGAGTTCAAGGCCAGCCTGGTCTACAGAGTGAGTTCCAGGACAGGCTCCAAAGCTACACAGAGAGACCCTGTCTTGAAAAACCAAAAGAAAAAAAAAAAGCTTTCAAAATAGTGCATAGTCTGATTTCTTCTTTGGAAAAAGTTAATAATTATAAAACAGTAAACATATATCAGTTTTTCATTTTCCCTCTTCTCTTTTTGTAACAATGACTACACTGCTCTTGTACATCAATTCTCAATAAGGCCACACATTAGAATCAACTACATGTAATTTTTGAGACTGGGTATTATGTAGCACGAATTGGCCTTGAACTTGTTATGTAGTTGGGGCTGCTCTAAACTCTTGATCCTATTGCCTCTACTTTCTCCCAATAGTGCTAGTACTATATAGACATGGAACACCACACCTGGTTATCTGTGGATCCTGGAAGCCACAGAGAGGACCCACTGAACCCTAGTAGAGAAGCAATGCCATACTGAGTGCCTGGCATCTTTTAGGACCACTGTGTGGGACAGCAATGGGAGCTACTGTTTTAGTAATAGGAAAAGCCCTAAGCTGCCATGCTTGCTCTCTAGCTCTGCCCAGTTCTACCTATGCAACCTTGCTTGAGTAGATCACTAAAACGCTCTAGGTTTTCTTGTTGTTACATGTGCGTCTATGTGCATGTTTATGTGGATGTGTGTGCACATGTGTGCATGTGAAGGCCACAGGTCAGACCTAGGCGTCATTCCTCAGGCGCCATCACTTTGTTTTTTGAGACAGTCTCTCATTGCGAACAGGGGCTGGCTGATTAGACTAGTCAGCAGGCTGTAGGCATCCGCTTGCCTCTGCCTCAGGGCTGGGAGTGTGTGCTCTCATGTGGGTGCTAGGGATGAAAGTCAGGTTACTGCGCTTGCGTAGGAAGCACTTTTCTGACCGAGCTATCTAACTCTTCACCACTTCTCTAGGAGTTCTTACCTGTAAATGGAGACTATGAAAGAGGAGGTACCTTACTTGGCTGTATAGAACTGCCAAAAGTCTTAGTGTACACAAAAGTGCGCTGAAAGCTGTCGAACATTCTGGAAGTATAAATCATTACTAGCCTACTAAAATATGGGCAGAACATGAGTGCAAATCTTTTGTTGCTCTATATAGAATTGTTCACTTAGGTGGTTTAAATATCAAATCACCAAAGTGGTCTAAGTCTATCATAGCTTCTATGTAAATTTTAACTGTTGAGCTCATGAGTTTTTCTGAAAGGAAAGATAAATCTGCCATGTGTGTAGGAACTTGTCGGTAAATACATAAAAATGTTAGTGGCAATGAATTTCCACAAGGCCCACTTTTTAGAGGTCATGTTAAGTTTTTTCTCTAAATTTTAATTGAAAAATAGACTATAGAAAGTAAAGAACCGATGTTAGGCATGATGTTTCTTGCCTGTGGTTGAGGTAGGAATATTGGGAGTTCCAGGCTAGCCTGGGCTACATAGCAAGACCATGTCTCAAAACAGCAGCAGTAGCAACAACTACCACTACTAACATCATCATCCTAAAAACGATGAAAAAAGTGAAACACACACAAAATAAAACACAAGTGCTTTTGATATTGCCATTTGAGGCAACTGCCTAGATTTCCCATAGTATGGGGTTAAAATAGGGTTTTTAATGCAGAATTATACCAACCATATAGAAAAAATAGTGAATGTTGAGTTCTTCTTTCTACAGAAGCATCTTTCTTCCTTCTTTTAATTTATTCTTTGTGCCTTTCACATCATGCCTCCCAATCCCGCCTATCTCCCTCCCCCCATAATAAAACAAAATAAAATTTAACAGAAAAAAGAAGAAAGTGGGGGCGGGGGGAGAAAGGGAAAATCTCGTCATGGAAGCTGCAGTGTGACACAGTGAGTCATGCAGTAATCCCCTTTACCCATACATTTTTACATGCAGGCGTTCATAGAAAAGAACCATTGGTCTGGTTTGAGGCCCCTGGTCTCTGCTACACTATTGATGCTGGGGGACTCTTCCTGGACATCCTGTTGCTTCCCTGTGTTGAGATCCTGCAGCCCTCGGTCCGAAGGACCAACCTTTGCCCCCTGCTCCAGCAGATCACACATGGGGTGGATGTTGGGGTGGGCCAACTCATAACCCTGGTTCTAGGCCTGTAGCTGCAGCGTTGGTCAGCCCACCAGCTCTTCCCTGTCCTTACCACCAGGGTGAGCATTGCCCTGGCTAGTTCACAATTGCAGCAGTGATGAGCAAGGGGCGGGGCCTGTTCTCCTGCTTTTGCATCCTCAGGGTTTGATCTCCCACACCTATACCTCCAGGGCCAGCTTTACTGTATTGTCCAGGCGAGGTGTAGGGACCACTCTCCCTACTGCCTCTCCCTGCTGCAGGTGATAGCAGGGCCAGCTCTCCCACTCTTATGACCTCAGGGCCAGCTCTCCCATCTGCCTCAAGTGTTGATGGGCAGGGGAAGGAAAGAGGGCATCTCTCCCCCTCCCATGCCACCACATGACAGATGAGTAATGGGGACAGCTCTCCCATGCTCACAACATTGGGGCTGGCTCACTCACACCTCTGCCAACAGGGTATTGTACTGCCCAGGCAAGGTGCAGGGCCCATGAGTGCTGCAGTTGGTAAGGGCGAGGGTTTAGATCCCTTGCCCACCACAGACAGCAGGCATCTTTCCTTTGCCCTTACCACCACACGGCAAACAAGGGGAGTGGGGCCAGCTATCCCACTATCACAGCTACAGAAGGAATCTTATTTCACTTTGCATATTATACATGGTCCCTAAAAGCTGGGTGGAATGGAATTTTTATGCATCAAATCATATTTCCCACACACCCAAATCAGAATTTTAGAGATGTTTTGTTTTCTTTCCAAGTGAAGTTAACCGAGTTTCTTGGTATGTTAGTGTTAGGTTTTAAGGCCTTTCCCAACTACTTCTGTAGTTGAAGATCTTATAAACAAATACTACACCAGTACTTAAAAGAGCCTGAGAGAAAAACTGCTGTGAGACAGTAAGTTCCTGGTTTCTCTGGCCTATGGCTAGTGGTTTGGTCTATTTAGCTTTCTCAGCTCAGTGACCATACATGGTTCCACTCTCCAATGCGAGGCAATTATGTGAAATAGGAAAACAGTTTCAAAACAGCTCAGAGTCAAAGAATTTTATTATGCGTCCAGAGTCAATCTCGGGGATGGGCCATTCTAAAAGATTCATGTCATAGGCGAGAAAACAGGTCCAGCAGGCTCAGAAACCTGTTATTAGTAAAGGTGTAATCAACAGCGGGGAGAACTGAGCGCCACCGACCATTCTTCCTAATTGAAGGGTTTCTACTCGCCTAAGAGTTAACAGTGATTTCTTTTTACTCTGTAAAGGGACAGATCATAAATATTTAGGCTTCGAAGGGTACATGGTTTCTTTTGCTACTACTCAACTCTGACATCAAAGCACACAAAAGCAACAACAGACCAAATGTAAATGAACATATGGCACTGATTTTCAATAAACCTTTATACCCCTAGGCCACTGTTTGCCAACTCCCACAGTACACTGTAGCTACAGAACAGCCTGTTGTGTATAGCAATATAAACGATACCTTATATCCAGTTTTTCTGGTTTATTCAACCTCGACAAAGAAGCTTGCTCTTCAAATTTACTAGGTAACTTTAGCATGTTTTAAGGATGAAACAGAATTTTAAATTAATACTATTCAAAAGCTGTTAAGAAAAACCATGATAAAATTGCAACTTTCTGCTTTTAAAGTACTAAAACAGCATTCTTATGCAGTTCAGGGATGCTGGAGACTGATAAGCAGGCAGAGGCAAGGTATACTTTTGTAATTTGCAAAACCAATAAAGGAAAGCCATAGAGTTGTCAGAAATCTCCCTTGCTGTGTTCTTTCCCTTTTTAAAATACTTTGTTATTTGACAGTTTCTACATGGATTTAATATATTTAATATATTCTGGTTACAGCCATCCATCCCCCTGCATCCTCCCATTGCTCTCATCCTACTTTCTTGTTTTTTTGTTTTCTGTCTGTTTTTATTTGGTAACCTCACTGGGCTTAACCACAGCTGCCTGCATAGATATGGGTGTGGAGCTGTCCACTGGAACACGGATGGCTAACTCACCCGTGACTACACTAAGAAAGATAATGACTTCTCCCCAGCAACCCTGGACTGCCATTAGCTTCTCTGAGTGGGGTGTAGTCCCATGAACCCCTCTCCCATCTATGACTGAATGTTTAAGGGCTCCATCTTGTGCAGACTCCATGCAGGCAATCACAGTTGCTGAGAGTTCATGTGTGCCTCCTTGAGGGGAGGGTCTTCCTTTCTCTCTATTAAGGGTATGGCTTGATCCTCTTAATCGAACTGCTTGGTTTCAACTCACTATAGCTGGCTATTGGAGAGAGGCTTTTAAAACAGAGTGTGGTAGATATCCCAGGCTGGTCTTGAACCCTTCCTGCCTCAGCTTCCTCAGTGCTGGAATTATAGGTATGTGGCACCATACTTGACTCAAACCATCATTTCCTAAATTGATTGCAGTAAATTCACTCAAATATTGAATAGTGCTTCTATTTAGATAAAATTTTTTCCTTTAAAGGCCAAACCCTATATTTATGTCCCATTATATTATGCTAAACAGAAAACACATTGAAATTAAAATTGTTATAGTAGACAGATAATTTCTGCTTATACAAAAGTCAGTAATGATAGTGAAGGGGATCAAAATATTTTATCCCAAAACATACCATTTTTGATGTAAGGCTTTTTTAAAATTTATGAAACATTTTTTAACTGTTTGAGAATTTCATAATGCATATATAATATATTTTGCTTCATTACAGAGAAATATGCTTTCTAGGGGTCAAAATAATTCCTGAAGCAAAGGGGATAACTTTCAGAACAGATACCCTGTTGAGCTTGTCCCTAGACTGACAAGCTCACATGTCACAGACATCCTTTGTTTATAACTCCGTTAGTAGCTGATGCCCAAGATGGAAGGCAGCATCCCCTCTTGTGCTGTTTAATTTCCACTGTCAACTTGGCTGCACTTGGAGTCCCCAAGGACACCAGAACTGGGGAAGTCTATGAGTGTTTCTAGAGAGGATTAGCTGAGGAGGGAGAGCCTCCTGAACTGTGGGCAGCACCAGCCCTTGACCAAAGAGAAAGGCAGCCGAGTACTAGCGTTCATCTCTCTTGTCTTCCTGACCGTGGACACAACATGACTCCTTTCCTCACACACTTGCTGCCATGTCCCCACACACTCCAACAGCAAGCCAAAGTAAACCCGGCCTTCCCTAAACTGTTTTGTCAGTTTTTGTTGTTGTTGCAGCAATGAGACAGCAACTAACATATCACTGAAGGAGTCCACACCTCAGAGCACAGCTCCTCTTCACAGCCTACATAACACAGTCTTCTGACACATCAATAGTACATCTCCCTGTACTCAGTCTTACTTTCTCCTAGGAATAGTAGTTTACACACCTTGTATTTCTTTTGTTGGATTTATTTCTGAACATTTCATTGTTATGCTGTAGTGAATAGACATGTTTCTTAACTTCCTCTTAAGACTGTTCATTGCTCATATATTTGTGTGGATATATATATAATATCTCCTATACTCATTATAAACTTGTTCTTTCTAATGAATTTCTTAGGATTTCCTACAATATGGAACTATGTCATCTGCCAAGCCAATTTTATTTTCTTCCCAAATGGAAGCCTTTCTTTTCTTGTCTGAATATACTACAACTCAGTTATTTCTCTTTCTAATATGTTCTAGGTGATGCCTATCTGCTGGTCCAAAAGCCTCACATGAGAAGTGTAGAGTAGTTCCCCTCTTCCTCGGTTCCAGTAACTTACAATCTTGGTATGAAAACATTACAGGGAAAATCCCAGAAGTCAATATTTTATATGCTTTAAATGACCTTTACAATAGCATATTGCTATGACTTACTGTTAATCTTACTGTGCCTAATTTATTTACTATACTTTATCAGAGACATGTTTGTATATAAAAACAGCAGATTATATGTGATCCAAGACAGAAAGATTTTAGGCACCTAAGGGTCTTGCATTTTACATGGTGGCTATCCTACTTGAGGAAAATAGTGGCAAGGGAGTGAGTATAATTATATAAGAACTTCTTGTAGATAATGTAAAGGAAAACGGTGATCAAAATAAGTGAGAAAAGTCTAAGCATAATTTTTTTTGGAGGAAAAATAAGAACAGAGATTATTCAGTAAACATTTCAGTGTTTTATGCATTTTTTAAAGTTCCTAAGGGCTGGCAAGATTGCTCAGTGGGCAAAGGTGCCTGCCACCAAGCCTGAATATATGAGTTCAATCCCGAGGACCCACATGGTGCAAGGAGAAAATTAACTCCCACAAGTTGTCCTCCAACCTTCACATGCCTATCATGGCATGTGTGTTCCCTTTCGTTCAGGCACACAAAATAAAAAACTAAAAACTAATAAAAGTTCCTAAAAGCTCTAAAAATATTAAAGTTGAATGAGTAGTAAGAATCTAAAATTGTATACAATGCTTATTCAGGAATTACAATCATTTATAGATTACTAAATCAAAGGTAGTACCATTAAAATAATAACAATAATAGTATATTAACAAAAAGCACAAAGTTAACGGTAAAAAACATCTTTGGAGCATTTACCACAGGCTGATATTCTTCTAATTGGTGTAACAGTAACGCATTGAATCCCGCTACTCCTAGGAATTAGCAGCTACCACTCTGCATACTTTAACAGATAACAACACACATCAAGGCACAGAGACTTGAGGTCATTTGCTCAAGGCCTCCAATGAGGGAGGGTCAGATCTGGGATTCACCCACCCATCACAGCTCAAGAGCGGCTCTTCTGTACTGCTGTGTGCTGCTTCTGCTACCCGTAACCAAAATTCAATAATCTGCTTTCAGCAAATTTTCTTTTTTAATCACATCTAAGGTAGTCTTAAAAATTAGGCTGCTGCACCATTTGGGGAACTTCAATCAGTGTCTGGGGTAAAAATGAGTGGGCACCTAGCTGTTCATTTGGGGAAATAAGCTGTGGGCTGGTAGGTGTTATAAACCAGGGAAATTACAACCTTTGTTCTAGAGGTTCATAGAAGAGGCCTAAGGAGGAGAATAAGCTCCTTGAGAGGGGAGAGGGCAGGCGTGGCATGTGTTAACCTGGCAGATGACAATTCTCAGGAATGCAGCCTTGCCAGAAGCTGAAAACGAGCCCATAATGATTAGGCTGACATTTCTAATTCTATGTTGCTTGGCTGGTCTTGAGACTTTAAATAGCCTGTAAAGGGATGTGGTAAATCCACATGACCCCTATTTGTTGTGATAGTTTGGCCCTGTCCGAATGAATCTTAGTCACCAGTTTGGCTATTTTTGGTCTAAGTCTGCTTCTGTAGCACCAGGGGAAGAACATGTCTCCTGTGATGGGTGAGCCCAAGCCTGAGTGAAACCTCTGTATTTGTGCAAAGGAAGGTTCAACCTTGCATAGCACAATGTTATGCGAAGCCAAAGCAGGATCAAGGATTAAAAAGATTTAGAGAAACGTTAAGAAAGAAGCACAGACACAATGTCTTTGGACAGTTGAACAGGAAGCTAACTGCTAAAGAGTTGACCAAATTTTACTTTGAATGATTAGATTTCCTTGTTTTTCTTTCTTTCTTTTTTTTTTTTTTTTTTTTTTTTTCGAGACAGGGTTTCTCTGTGTAGCTTTGCGCCTTTCCTGGAACTCACTTGGTAGCCCAAGCTGGCCTCGCACTCACAGAGATCCGCCTGGCTCTGCCTCCCGAGTGCTGGGATTAAAGGCGTGCGCTGCCGCCGCCCGGCCGATTTCCTTGTTTTTCATTTGACGCCTATACCAGTTTAGGTAGATGTCAAGGCAAAGATGCCAAGCCTTAAGAAACTTCGTTGGCCAGGCGGTGGTGACACAAGTCTTTAATCCCAGGACTCAGGAGGCAGAGGCAGGCGGATCTCTGTAAGTTCAAGGCCAGCCTGGTCTACATAGTGAGTTCCAGGACAGCCATGGTGGCTACACAGAGAAACCCCGTCTTAAAAAAAAAAAAAACTTCTTTGGGCACTATCTCAACGATGGCATATCATTAATAACTATTTTTGCCAAGGATTTTATGAAAGCAGATAGAGAAGAGCCAGTTTGAACTCCTGACAAGAAAATTAGAAGAAAAGCTTCAATAAGAATGCTGATGTTAATAATGATATGTGAAAAGTTCTCTAGCTGTTCGGCAGCATTCACCGTCCAGTAGAATCTTCTACAAGGGTGGGAATGTTTTGTATCTGTGCTGTTCAATATGGTAGCTCCTAGTCCACTGAGCACTTGAACCACGATGGTATGAATAGGAACAGGTGCTTGGCTTTTAAAATTTTAAGTAACTTAAGTTCACACAGGTACATGTGGCTAATGGATACCATTTTGGGCATTTTAGCCTTCCACGGTACTATTATAACCTGAGGGGTTTCCCAAACATTTACATAAAATCTACATCTATATAAAACCATTCATAATCTTCAAGGGGTGAAGAATAACAAATTAATAGTGTTATAATTTAGGCCATCTGAAAATACTCAAGAAGCCTTGTAGCTGGTGGGAGTCACATGACTAGAGACCATTATCCAGTTAGCCACTTACAGAACAGACTTCATTCGGCACCCCAGATCAAGTAAGCACCAATCATTCCCTCTGCATCTCTGCAGCCCAGTGCTGCTGCCCCACAGCATTTCCTTCCAGAGGGGAGACCTCCACCATCGAATGCTGGGTCTTTTTCAGAAAGGTCTGAACTACAATGGCTCCCTGTGAGGGCCATTATCATTGTGCCTTTTCACTGTTTGAGGCAGAGGATATGAAGAGTGGCAAGAAAACTAACTAGGAAAAATAAAGGACAGCAGGCGATCTGCAAACATTTTCTTATAGTAGTGGAGCTTTCATTTATTGCTTTATGATGATTGTTCAACTCTAGATCCAGTGTTAACCCAGCTGCAGTTTCCAGTGAACTAAAATCACACTTAAAATTTTAAAGTCTTATTATCATTGTTAGTTTTAACATTTTGAAGCAGTGTCTGATTATGTAGTCCAGGCTGGCCTGAAACTCATGAACCTCCTGCCTCAGTTTGTTTCAGTGGCGGGATTATAGATGTATATCATGTTATATTTTCTGTCAAAATATTTACGTTTGAGAAAACGAAGCTTAGATTCATAATGTAACCATACCTCTGTTATGAATTTTAAAGACAAAACAAATCAAAAATATAGTGTGTCTTCTAGTTGCTAAATTCTGTTTTGATTCCGACTGAAATATTAACTTAAAATGTACTGAAATGGCAACAATTTTTAGAAATAATTTAGCTGTGGCAAACATAATGGCTGACATGAGGATGTGTCTGTAGGGAACAAGGCAGAACAAAGGCATGACCACCAACCCCATCTAGTAGGCTTTTTGGTGGTTTTTTCAAACTTACCTTTAGTTTCCTCCTTGCATTGAATTTCCGCAGTTGTTCCACTGTTTCTGGAAGATGAATTTTGTAGGCATAACGATCCCGCTCCTATAAAAGAAGATTATGATCATATACAACCACTGAAAAAAGTGAAGAAGCTTAACAGAAATTATGAAGGTCAAGTTCTTAAGTGGGAAGTTTAGATTTAACTTTAGGAAATCGGTTATTTTATTCCATATACTGATACACATTCTGAAACAAGGGCTATAAACAGTAAAATTGATGCTAAATAGTATTTCTAGCAAGAATAAAGGACTAAAGTAATAGATTATTGAATTTTTAGACATGTGGCTAAAGTTATAATGGTTGTGAAAGTATGAAGCTGTCTTTTTCTACTTAATTTTTTTTTTAGCTAGCATGCGAAATAACAGATTTCATTATGACATTTTCACACATCCATATATCATTGCACTGAGGTTGTCTTCATCATGAACTGTCAGGTAAAATGAGCACTAAAAATGAAGTCTATACTGACTTAGCATTCTGCACTGTCCGGAATAACTGGACATCTAACTCAGCCACTTCCCCCATGCAAGGGTCTGCTTCAGCTCTTGCCCAGAAAGAAATCATTTCCTTTGTAGCAGCCTTTTAGAATTCCAAAAGAGCAATTCAGAATTTTATTTTAGAAAAATGAAACTACATTCCTATCTTTCACTCTGCACAAAAGTCAACTCCAAATGGATAAAAGACCTTAATGTGGCCGGGCGGTGGTGGCACATGCCTTTAATCCCAGCACTCGGGAGGCAGAGCCAGGCGGATCTCTGTGAGTTCAAGGCCAGCCTGGGCTACCAAGTGAGTTCCAGGAAAGGCGCAAAGCTACACGGAGAAACCCTGTCTCGAAAAACCAAAAAAAAAAAAAAAAAAAAAAAAAAAAAAGAAAAGACCTTAATGTGCGTGGCAGTGGTGGTGGCACATGCCTTTAATCCCAGCACTCAGGAAAGCAGAGGCAGGAGGATCTCTGTGAGTTCGAGGCCAGCCTGGTCTACAGAATGAGTTCCAGGACAGGCTCCAAAGCTACACAGAGAAATCCTCTCTTGAAAAACCAAAAGACTTTAATGTAAGACCTGAAATTCTGAAACCATTAGAGGAGAAAATAGGGAAAATACTTGAAAATATAGGCATAGGGAAGGTTTTTCTCAATAGGACTCTGGTCACTTAGGAAATAAGGTCAACAACCAACAAATGGGACCTCATGGTATTAAAAGGCTTCTGTACAGCAAAGGAAACTGTCAACTGACTGAAAAGGCAGCCTACAGAATGGGAGACAAATCTTTGCTGGCCAGACACCTGACAGAGAAATAGTATCTGAAATAAATAAAGGATTAACAAGAATTAAGAAACAACAACTCAACAAATGGGCTAATGAAATGAACGGACAGATTCCCAAAGATAAATAAATATGGTAAATAAATATTATGAAAAAATGCTCAACCTCACTCGCCATTTAAGAAATTCAAGCCAGAACTAGCCAGAATGGCAGGCATTAAGCAATTAACAAATGTTGGGTACTATTTACTGAGAGAGTGTTTGAAATAGAGCAAGTAACCAGCACTAAGGAGTGAGAATGTGTGGAAATTCTGATAAAGAGCAAGTAGATGAATACATGCAGTGACGAGACAGTGGAGACAGATCAGATGGGAGGGATGATGAGGATGGGGCAGGCTAGGCTAGCTTTATTATGACAGGGCAGGGACACAGGTGCTTGCTGCCAAGCCTCATGACTTGAGTTTGATCCCCAGAACCCACATGGAAGAAATCGAGAACCCGCTCCAGAAGTATCCTCTGACCCCTCCCCCCAACGTGTGTCATGGCACACCATTCACATACATAAATAAATGTAAAAAAACTTACATATGAAACTCAGTCACTGCATGAATATACACCTAATTTCTCTAAGGAACAGACAGAATGGCTGGCCATGTGACTGGGCTGTTTAACTTTTTAAGAGGTGGTCAAATGTACCCTTTACATTCCCAGTAACAGCATGAGTTCTAGTTGCTCTATATCTTTGTCAACACTAGGTGTGGTTAGTCATTATTAATTTTTTGTTTATATTTATTGAACATGTATGAGTATTTTGCCTGCATGTTTGTATATGCATCATGTGTGTGCAGTGCCTGTGGAGGCCAGGAGATGGCATCAGATTCTCTGGAACTGGAGTTACAGATCACCGTGAGCCACCACGTGAGTGCTGGGAATTGAACCCGAGCCCTCTGGAACAGCAGCCAGTGCTCTTAACTGCTGAGCTCTCTGTCTAGCCCCAGTAATTTTTGTTTTAGCCATTCTAACACAAGTGTACAGGGATTTCACTGTGGCATTATTTAGATTCCCCTAATGACTAATAATGTTGAGGAGCTTTGGCTGTGCTTACCAGGCATCAGTGTATCTTTGTAAAAAAGTCTGCTCAAGTTTTTTTCCCATTTTAGATTAGATTTTATGCTTTCTTATGGAGTTTTGAGAATTTGTTACATTCTTTAGATTAAGACCTTTATCGGATACATAATTTGGAAGGATTTATTCTTAGTTTACAGTTTGTTTTTCATTCTCTTAATACCGTCTCTCAAATAATAGAAGCTTTTAGTTCTGCATACATTTTGCAGGTAGAACAGAACGCTCTGACAGACTGAACATGGGTAGTTCGAGGAAGAGGACACCATTACGCACCACAATTTTGAGCATGAGTAACTGAAGTCTGAGTCCAACTGTATCTTGAAAGATGCATGTCTTGTTTGATACATGGCAACAAATGGGGTTTACAGTTGATTTTGAAAACACTTCCTACCTAATAGCATAAACATATTCCCTACAGTGTTAGGTATTGGCAATAAGGAAAATGAAATGACTGCCTAGCGGTGAGTGGTGAGACAGAGCGAGCACATTTCACCACATGCTTCTGCTGAGTAAAACCCCAGGTAGGTTACCTGATGGAATGGCTAGAAGACTGAAAGCTGGAGAAAGGCAGGTAGACATTCTAGGGATCCAGGCTTGCAGGAGAAACTTAGGCTGATATTGCTGCTATTTTCTTTATCCTATTTTACGTTAGCTTTGATTCCTGACATATGCTAGCCTAGGTATAAGGCTGCAGCCCAAAAAGTCAAAGGACAAATGACACTGACCAAATGATCCCTGAGAAAAGCCCATGGAGAAGAGGATATCTGTACAGGACAGAACCTTGGGGCTGTTTCACAGCCTGGCTCTGTCTTCCTTTCATACTAGGAAGTTTACTACAACTGTGACCCTGAACTCTGTCTGTACTTAATCCTACAGTTGTTGGGATGGATATTCATTGCAAGTATCATTAATTAGATATATAAAGATATTAAACAGGTGCAAGTCAACAACTATAAGGCATTCATATGTTACTTGGTTTAATACTCAGATTCTTTGTCCACATAGAATAAATAAGAAAGACCATTTTTTTTAACCAAAGAAATAATTCTTTTGCTCTTATTTTTGACTCAAAATAATGATATTTTTGACTTTGGACACCCTTTATTACAAGAATTTTCATCATTCTTTTCTTTACTTTTACTTATTGAGGGCATTTTCATTAAGCCTTGGCTTACATTTTAGTCATCCTAAACCAACATAACTTACATCCACTGTAATGAGACACATATATACATGAACAAGGGCTAAATGTAAGATAAAGTTGTTCCTTCCAGATAGATAAGCTCCTCACTAATGGACTTCTTTATCTCCAGATGACACATAAGCTATGAGAATAACCAGTAGTTCAAACATGGCAAGTTACTCTGAGTTTAGCTTTCCAGATTTTTCCTTTTATGTTAATGACATTTTAAAACATTTCAGAGCCAGAAATCCATTTTGTATGGAGCTCAGACTACTTAAGATGAGAACTATAATCATTGGTAGAGACAAGAATTTCCAGAAAGAAATATGTTATTAACCAAGATAAGCTTTGATAATGAAAGTCACTGTAACTGTATAATGCTAAGACATTTTTTAAACCTTCTTAAAAATGACTTAAACAGCTGCTATTGTCCTTATTTGGCATTAAAAGTAACTTCTAAATGACAAAAGAGAAGCAAAGAAAGAGTAGGAATCTTCTAAGGTGTTCATTTGATATCAGGAAGAGAAAATACTAAGAAACTCAAAAAATATTAAAGAATTGATTCTTTGCTGGGAAAATCGGAAATATTAGTATTAAAATATCAAAAGGTTGAATACATATTTCAAAAGTAATATTCTTTTTAATGTTACTGGGACTATACTCGGGATTTTATGCATGCTAGGAAAGTGCTCTATTGTTGAATAATAACCCTCAGTGAAGAAGTAATATTTCCAAGGAGAATCAAGATTCACTGAAATGCCAAAATTGCCTATAATATTATTCCATGTCATCATCACTAGGAATACATATTAACCAATATTTTTATATATCTTAGTATCTTGCATAAGCTCGGAGGAAGCAGCATGGTACAATAGTAGCCAGGGAAGATTTTACCAAGCAACTGGTATCTAACTAAGGATCTGAAGATGGTGAGGGAACAAACCCCAAAGTGACCTAGAGGAAGAATATTCTAGGCAAAGGGTATGACTAATACAGGAGAGTTGAGGCAACGATGTATCTGTGGTCTGAGGATCAGCAAGGAGGCCAGAATGATAGAAACCGAGGCTCAGGAGACTAGGACAGGGTAAAATCAGAAAGGTATCAGGAAACCCAGTTAGATAGCAGGTCACGGAAGAATACTTCAGGAGAGAGGCCTAGATTCAGGCCTCATCATGTACACACACTTAAAGGCAGTAAAACTCAACGAGGTCTTCCAGGTATAGAGTGAGATGCAGAAGAAGACGAGGAGCAAGGATGGAGGCCAGTCAGTGGCACAGCTACGTGATATGGTAGGTAAGGAAACGAGGACAAATCAGCAAGATCTGAGGAGAAACAGCCAGACAAGCAGAAGGGAAACAGAGGGCAGATATCCTGGGAGCCAAGGGAAGAAAAGTTTCAGGAGATGGAACTTTGTCAACAGACCAATAAGGTCTGGCCCTGGGATTTGACCACTAGACTTAGCAATGTGAAGGTTAGTAGTGACTAGACAAGAGCTGTTTTTCTTTTGAGTTTTTGAGATTCTGAGGTTCAAACTAAGGGCCTTGCCCACGCTAGGCAAGTACTCTACTGAGCCATACCCATTGCCAATAAGAGCTGTTTTAGTGGGGTTGGCAGCATTGAGATCCTGACTGGTATGAGTTCAAGAGAAAGGTATGGCAGAAATTGGAGAAATGGGTACATGTAATTCTTATTAGTTTTGCAATTGAGTGAACCAAGGATTGGGGGCAGAAGCTGGAAGAGTTTGTAGGCGCAAGAGAAGGCAGATATGCATGCATACACGTAAATGTAAACAATATAAACAAATCATAACACATTAGACCCCAAAGGTCCAGAAACCTGATAATGTGGGAAAGAAGGAAGTGGCTGGAGCAATGCCATCTAATTAGTGAAAGGGACAGGATACAGAACATGAACGATGGGTTGTGGTAGGCTGAACTAAATAAAGTCTTGCTTCTAGCAGTGACAACGTCTGTGACTGAGGGCAAAATTCTGAACCTCTCTGAGGATGTATTCTTCCTTATAAAGCAAGAATTTCCTTAATCCAGAAAAATTGGATACGAAAATGCTTAAAATGTGTATTTCCCCTAAAACAGTAAATCTATACCCAGTGCCTACTGAAAACCAGTGAAGTCCTACAGAGTACAGAGTTGCACCCACAATAAAGATAATATAAGATAACACGGTTACTTCAGCTGTTCCTTTTCATCTTTGGTACATGTGTTGCCAGACAACAGCCCGTCTTCACTCACAGATTCGGTCTTAACCTGCTTTTGTGCCCTGTCCAACAGCTGAATATCTTACATGTCTCTGACAGGGTGCAAGGCAGAAAGCAAGATGGACAAAACTGAAGGAAAGGCTGAGAACAAGCCAAGAGTGAAAAGGTCCATCTTCCAGGGTGGTGCACTGTGGCTGCCGCTAGCCTTTAAGTACAGAGTGGATGGTGACCCGGGAGTGCAGGTACCTTAAGCCATGGGTGATTCAGCGCCTCATAAACAGTGATCCTTTCAGCGGGATCCAGCATCAGCATGCGGCGTACTAGGTCTTTGGCACTTTCAGAGATATGGCTCCACTGCCTTGGATTCATCTGAGGAGGAAACAAGGAAAGCTCCACAGTTATCTTCAAGAAGTCAATGCTTACCATTATTTAATATTCTATAATCTAAGCTATTTCAATGTAACAGTCTCAGAGCAAATAACAGATTGGAAGACCTGTTTTCTGAGGAAGAAGAAAGCATATGCAATGCTTTGTGATTTTTTTCTCTTCATTATATGAGGGTTTGTATCAGCAATTATTCTGCTGGTGCTGCTACATTGTAATATTTTCAATATTTTAAAAGGTAGAATGCCCACGATTCTGGTTTCTAGTTTTTGATTTTGATCTAAAAAGGGTCGAATACATTGATCTACAAAGTACTGAAATAAATTTGAAATGAAAAAAATTAAAGAAAGATTCTTTTTTGGAGATAAGGTTTCCTTAAGCCCAGGATGGACCAGAACTCACTCTGTAGCCTGGGCTGACCTTGAACTTCTAGTTGCTTCTGCCGTAGGCTCTTGAGTACAGGCATTACAGATCTGTCCCACCACACACAGCTAAATAAAGTTTTAAAAGCGATGTCTGCAAATACTGGGATCAGGTGCTGAGTGTGGTATTCACCACTACAATCTTAGCAACTGGGAGGCTAAGGCAAGGGAATTGTGAGTTTGAGGTCAGCCTAGGTTGGATTGAAATTCTGAGTGAGTGAGAGAGAGAGGGGGGGGGAGAAGAAAAGAAAGATGCGTACATAAGCCCTACAACAAAATTGGGAACAACATTAATTGTGAAGCTATGAAGATTCATTAATTGGATATTATGATCACAGTATTCAAAATCTAAGGAAAAATACTATCATCATAACCCTGTAAAATAGCCAATTCCACTAGTATACTCTATTCAGTGAAGTCACTTCTTTCTTTTAGAGATGAGACAACCAATTCATGTGGTAAAATTGAATAAAACCAAACAGTAAGAATTACGAGTTTTCTAAAAGTCTTCTGATAATGGCTGTGAACCTTTGAAGCAAAAACTGGAAGGCTCCTGGGGAAGGGGATATGTCTAAGCCCAGAAATGAGAAAAACATTCAAGGATCGTGCTCAGAGCTTGGAGTTGGGAAGGGAAGTGGGAACAGGAGGTAGTGACGGAGGTGGATTTTATTCCCAGTTCAACACCAGGAAGTTGCCTGATAGAATGACCATATGGAAGCTGCTTGATGCCAGGTGCTTCATGTAGTATTGCAGCTTTTGTAACTGTTGCTGTTGTTTTTCAGTGTGGGAGACAGAACCCTGGTCCTCACACATGCAAGGCCAAGTGCTCTGCTAAGGAGCTACATCTCTGGCTCAGTGTGCTGGCCTTAACCAGCAGAGATCTACGGCACCTCTTAAGAGAAAATGATGGAGAATGAATACAGTGATTTAAAGCCAAATGAAATCACAGTACTTGCAACATAGCATAAAGGAATCATTCCAATTTGGCCAAGGGCTAGCAATAGACACCAAGCTTTGGCTCAGATGAGGCTTTGAACTTACAGATGGGGAGGGAAAAGCATCTTCATGCTAGGGAGAGCTCTTATAATTGGAGGATGTTCTACATTCCTCTTCTTAGAGGCAAAATTACAAAAGCAACCACTTTCATTTATTGAATTTTGTGACATAACTGGCATAAGACTGCCTCAATATTGTCATCCTATTGGAATTGTGGTCAATGGACATGTTTGAAAGTGGTGACTAATTAGGCAGGACCTAGATGGTTATGCTCCCTTGCCTTCTTTTTTTTTTTTCAACTTGACACAAGCTAGAGTTATTTGGGAAGGGGAAGCTCAATTGAGAAAATGCCTCCATCAGATTAGCTGTAGGTAAGTCTGTAGGGATTTTCTTGATTAATGATTGATGTGGGAGGGGAGGGCCCAGGCCACATCCCGTGGTCCTGAATTGTATAAAAAAGCAGACTGAGCAAGCCACGTGACACAAACCCATAAGCAACACTCCTCCATGGTGTCTGCTTCACTTCCTGCCTCCAAGTTCCTGTGTTGGCTTCCCCCCATTGATGGACTGTAACCTGTAAGGCAAATAAACCCTTTCCCCCACAATTTGCTGATGGTCATGGTATTTCATCACAGTAGTCAAAAACTAAGACACCCTTCTTCCCTATCTTGGGGCTCATGTGATCTTCAAAATCTGATTTTTTTTTTCTTGGCAAATGAAAAGATCTGAAAGTAGTGGCTATGAATTTTAAAGAAATGGTTTGGAATGGTAATTCCCTGCTCTTTTTATGAGGACATCCAGCACTGACAACACAGTCCTTCAGCTGGCAAAATTAGATAAAACTGAGTTATCGGGGCAAAACAACTGGGTTAGAAAACAGGCATTGCTTTGAAATGCTAGCATGTATTCCAGTTAATAGTATTCTCTGACATCTACCTTAAAAGAGCAAGCAAGGGGAGAGTGATGGCATGTGGGGAGAAGGACAAATCCTAAGTGTTTTCTCTCCTACACAGAAGCTAGATTTAAAACATAGACACGCCAGGAAAGCAGAAGGGGGGCTATTAGGAGGAAGGGGACCAGAAGGAGGGAGGAGGAGGGACAAGGATGGGTAATGGAGGAGCAAATGTGAGCAAATTATACATTATATATGTACAAAAATCTCATACGGAAACCCACTGTTTTGTATACTAGCAAAAATTTAATAAGAAAATAGAAAAAAGGATCAAGCAAGTCAGCAAATGAGAATGAGGTCTAAGCCCAATCACTTAAGAGCAGCAGGAACAGCTCCCAACTGAGCTATACTACACTTAGAAGATGTCATCGAGCTTTTCTGACAGATGTCCAAGATCAGGGTTTTACTGCTTCTTTTGCTAAGTACCATCAGGGTGTCAAAGTGATTTTTGTTTTTGAGATGTTTTGGAATAACCTAAAAGTCTGTGAGATGCAGAATAAGATTGCAATGTATTACTTATTGAAGCTGAGGGCTCTCCCTATCCTTGTGTGACTGATTATTTCCATTATTTCCATACCAAAGAAGCAGCAGTGCATATTGATAGAATCGTATCACAGTATGTAAAAAAAATAATGACAAGGTCCATGAAGTTCACAGAGGTGGCAGAAATGGACCTATACTTTAAACTGCTGGTGAAAACCTGGGCCTTTTGTAAAGGAACCCTTGAAGACAAACAAGAAGTGAGATTAGCCAAATAAGTGGGAAATACACTGTAAGGTATTTAAAGCATTGAATACTTATTTCTATGCCTTGATACAGAAATTATGGTATAGCTGCTACCTTATCACTTCCTTTAATATTGCCACCATTCGCTAGGAATAAGAAACTTTAAAATAACTTAATTTTTGGACAGTATAAAAAGTACAAATTCCTTACCAAGGCATAAAAATAAGTATTCATGCTTTAAAAATAGACAAAGTCAAATACCAGACACTGTTGGAATGAAGCACATTGCCTTGGAAACGAGGAAGTTAGCAACTGAACAAATACAAAGGAAGAATTCTATTATTAGCAAATGCTTATAACTCAAAAAGGCAGGTGGGAGATTTTATTATATGGTAAGTATGCCATCAGCTGCTGAGAAGATTTAGTGAAGTGCCCAGGGCAGTTCTGGGTGCATATGAAGTGCTATGTCTCAGATGCTATCATTGCTGTTATTCTTATTAACCTGGTACTTGCCTTTGTTTATTTCTTTTTGGTGTTTTTGAGACAGAGCCTAATATAGCCTTGGCTAGTCTGGAGCTTTCTATGTAGACGAGGCTAGCCTCAAACTCATAGAGGTCCTCTTGCCTCAGACTCCCAAGTGCTGGGTTAAAGGCATCACCACCATGCCTGGCCCTTGGTGTATTTTCTACTGAGTTTCTTCTATAATTTCATTTGATTTGGTAACATTCAACCAGAAAGCCCAGTCTATGTATTTCTGACAATTGCTTACAATCTCCAAGGATAGGAGAGCAACAACTAATAAGCAACCTCCTAGAGTATTCTGTTACCTTGAAAGTAGTACTTTATTTACTAGTGGTTAATTGACTCTAAGAGAAGCAGAAAAAGATGTATGTACAACTTCTTTCTGTTTCAGAAGGATACTGTTTGCTCTTAGGAGCTGACAGTGCACAGTCAAACAAACGAAATTATTCGCCATTTTCACCTCCATGTGCTTTAATTATAGTTTGAAGGATGAGGTTTCGACTCTGAAACTACTTTTCCACATTATGGGCTAGAAAGATGGCTCAGCAGTTAGGAGTGAGGATTGCTGTTGCCGAGAACCTGCACTCAATTCCCAGCCTCCACACAAGGCTCCTAACAGCCACCTGCAGCTCCAGTGGCTGAGATCTGATGTCTCTGGCCTCCACTGGCACTTGCTCTCTGGTGCACATACCCCCCGCCCCCCAAACTCATACATACACATAACTAAAAATCAAACAAATCTTTAAAAATTATAACATTACCGACAAAATGAAAAGAAAATGTTAGTGGCCTCAGTTTGGGAGTATAGTGTTACATAAACTTGTATTTGGTCTTATGTTACCAGGCATGGCACAAAATGAAGCAATTGATTCAGCTGAATAGAAAATACAAGCTTCAGTGACAATGGGAAAAATTCCTCAACATTAAGTGCCTTGACCAGAGACATACATACGCTCACAGTTTCAGATCCTACCAGCTACATGTGTTGGAATATGGCTAGAAACATAGGAAGAATTGGGACGGTGAAGGGGCTTTCAGCTTACTTACTTCTGAGACTCCTTAGGTCTTTTTTGATCTAGCCCTCCACAACGTCAATAATAGCATTATTTTTTTAAATAATGGAAGCAGTAATCTGGTAGTTACAAGGCAATGATAACATTTGAGGCTTTCAATGCATAGTAGCTACAGAATGTGAATGTTTAAGTCATATCAAAATGCCTCTAAACTGGGGCTGAAGAGATGGCTTAGCTCTTCTGGAGGACCTGAGTTTGGGTCCCAGCATCCACACTGGTGGCTCATCACTGCCTGTAACTCTAGCTCCAGGGAATTCAACACCTCTCTGGCCTCTGCAGGCACCTGCATTCACATGCAGACACATACACGAAATTAAAGTAATAAAAAGAAATTCTTTAGAGAAAATACCTCTGAATTGTTATCATGAAACATGGTTGTGATGTTACATGTCAGTTTACTCTGTAATATAAAGACATTTTTCTGCTATATTGGTGGAAATTTAAAACTAGGATAAGAAATGATTTAAAGTACCTGAGTGAAATTTCCATTTGAATGTTATAAATTAAGAAAAAAGCTTTAGGAATAAAGGCCTTTTCTTAACTATATAAAAAAGGCCCATAGAAGTCTGCTTCTCATTGAGTTCAACTCATGGTGACTCAAACTTATCCAGACCCCACTGTGCTCCACAAGACTACTGGGTCCCTGATGTCAACACAGATCTTTGCTATGGTGGGGTGGGTACCTAGGTGACAGGTGGTGAGCAAAGACACACAGTAGCTTCAAAACAACACCTTTTGGAGTCTTTTAAATCTGAATGGAAAATAAAAACCACAATCCATACCTTATATTTTCCTTTAATAATGCCTTCAAACAATCTTTCCTTGGTTCCGTAGAAAGGCAAACAGCCACTGAGCAGGATGAAAAGGATCACGCCACAGCCCCAGACATCGACAGGCTTTCCGTAAGGCTCTCTCTTGACTACTTCTGGGGCCATAAAGTGAGGTGTTCCAACGCGTCCTAGATTTAAAACAACAACATTATGGAAAACTGGTTTTATAAAATGAAGTTTTTTTTCCTACTGGAAACCTGAAAATAAAAAAGCAATATCGGACGGGCGATGGCCCAGCACTTGGGAGGCAGAGGCCGGGGGGTCTCTGAATTCAAGGGCAGCCTGGTCTACAAAGCGAGTCCCAGGATAGCCAGGGCTATAAGAGAAGCCCAGTCCCTAAACAAACAAACAAACAAACAAACAAACAAACAACAACAAAAACCAATATCAGTCTGAATGAAAAATTTACCAATATCAATGTTTTTCTACCACTTTTTTCCCCTTATAAAAGGAATTCATGGAAGGAAAAAATAGTTTATCTGACCACTTTTTGAAAACACTGGTCTAGAACAGGACCCTGGTATTCTTCTCTGAATTCTGCATGTTATAAGTAGGTCTTTTATTTCTTGCTTCTTCAAGGAGTTTAAACGTTCTAATTTAGAGTGGGGGCAGGGGAAGAGTGAGTTGACTAAGCCTGCACCTGTTGGGGAAGAGGTGGAAGGCTCACTTGGATAGGGTCAGGGTCAGGGTCAGGGTCAGGGTATAAGTGAGCAAAAATTTGATGGCAAAACGGTTACTTTTAATTTATTAGGTTGATTGTAGCAGTTCTCAATGGCTACTGGAATGGGAATTAGCTCACTCCTAATGTTAACATTTGAAGAGAATTGAGAGCAAACAGACAGCGTACACTAAAGCAAAATCAGGAACTCCCTCCCATGCAATCCTCTTGTGTTTGTTGTTGTTTTTCGAGACAGGGTTCCTCTGTGTAACGACCTTGGCAGCCCTGGAACTCTTTTTTTTTTTGGGGGGGGGGGTTTCGAGACAGGGTTTCTCTGTGTAGCTTTGGATCCTGTCCTGGAACTCACTCTGTAGCCCAGGCTGGCCTCGTACTCACATAGATCCGCCTGCCTCTGCCTCCCGAGTGCTGGGATTAAAGGCGTGCGCCACCACTGCCTGTCCTAGAACTCTCTTTGTAGATCAGACTGGCCTCGAACTCACTGAGATCTGCCCGCCTCTGCCTCCCGAGTGCTGAGATCAAAGGTGTACATACCTGGCTCATAGGAGTTGAGTGTCAAAGTACCATCCGACTTTGACTCTCATCTTCTTTAAACAATTTTCCTTTTTCCTCCCTAGCTGCTTGCACATTATAACCATCTTTAAGTGAGTACCCTCCAGACAGTCTTTCCTTTCTGGAGGAGTAAAAGGCTTAAACTCTAGGGAAAGGCCTTCGGGGGCGAGCCACTGCCTACCAGACTTGGCAGCTCTTTTACATTTGGCAGGCCCAGGCCTGCCTTCCTTCCTCTGTCTGTTGGTTTATCCGCCTGGCTCTTCTTATGGCTGAATCCAAGATCATCTTTACTTTGAAGATTGCAAAAGACTTTATCTCACTGTGGTCCAGAGCCTAAGAAATCTGTTAGTCCATCTACAGAGAATATATCGCAAAGGCCTGTTTGGTGGTTATCAAACTCAGCTGGGATGGAGAGGGCTAAGGAGCTCCGCTGCAGATCATTCTGGTTTCCCTTCCATTCCTCATAATGGAAGAGATTAAGCTCAGGGCTCCAACAGGGAAAACACCTTCTCTTAAAAGGTACAACAAAAACTCAGTACCGACTACAAGGATCTGACGAGAGAAACAGTTTTTATTTCTGGATCGTCTGATTTGCTTTCTCAAGCAGCATAAAGGAGCTGAAGTATTGGGAGCTGAACTTTCTGGTTCATTGGCAGCTTCCATAAGGCAGGGTCCCAGGATAATAAACATTGTTCTGATGGACAGGGCAGAAGCTGGCAGAAGTAGGGAAAAGCAGGGCTGAGAGCTCCCAGGACCCGTCCGGTACCTGCTGAAAAGTTCACATGGTACTTTGACACTCAACTGCTACGACTTCAGGTAGAGTGACTCAGTGTGTGTGTGTGGGGGGCTTTTTGTAGGGAATAATCCAAAGCACCACAGTCTAAGTCCAGCCATCTATCTGGACTGAAGACTGCCGCCTGCACTATGGAGGAATTAGTGCTCTTTCTTTGGGAGGAGTTTGCTCAGAGATAGCAGAGACTTTTCAATTTCAAGTACATTAGTATGAAAACTTCACCAAACTCCTTGCCTTTGCTACTAATTTTCATTTTTTTTTGTGACCACTTGACTTTTATCACAAAATTCTAAGAACAGGAAACCAATTACCAAACCAAACATAGAACTCTTTATGAAATACCTCAGATATTTACATAATATTTAAGTGCTAATTTTAATGCAATAATAAAACCCTCCCTCAAACTTCAGGGAGGGAGCTGTTCGGGGTAGTTATGCTTTCAATACTTTAGGATTTGAGTCTTCATAACACAGCCTTTTACCTTATCCCTTCTGTAGGCGTTTTACAATTTCCTGACTCCTTTTTTGCATAGGGTGTCACATCATTCAACCTTTCCGTGGTGACTTGCAGTTGTCATCCTGGCTCTCAACAACAGATGACACTCCCAGGACCCTCACAGGTATGTAAGGATGGCTCTCTGTGATCCAATGGCCTTGCTTTGCTGTCACCTTGTCACCTTTCCTACACTTTTTGTCACCAGGCTTTCATTTGCTTTCCTCTTACCATGCTTTCTCCAGGCTTGGCAACTCTTCATTTGTTCCTTATAATCTGCTACTGACCAGAAAATGACTAGCCACCAGTTTTTCTTTTCAACATTTCCAAAGTGCTAGTCAGGTCCTCAGCACCATGGTACGTACAGCAGATATATAGAGGGATGAGCCATGGCTCTCCTACCCCTTACAAATCTCTTGTCTTTCCTGTTATTACATGTCCTTGATCAAATTTTGTAACCCAGATAGTTCTGGTTAGAGGGAAGAGGAGGAATGACAGTTACAATACGCTTTCTTTTTTTTATATAATTTAATTTAATTTTACATATCAGCCACGGATTCCCTTGTTCTCCCCCCTCCCGCCCCCACTTCCCCCCAGCACACCCCACATTCCCATCTCCTCCAGGGCAAAGACTCCCCTGAGGATTGAGTTCAACCTGGTAGATTCAGTCCAGGCAGGTCCAGTCTCCTCCTCCGGGGCTGAGCCAAGTGTCCCTGTATAAGCCCCAGGTTCCAAACAGCCAATTCATGCACTGAATACAGGACCCGGTCCCACTGCCTGGGGGCCTCCCAAACAGATCAAGCTAATCAACTGTCTCACTTATCCAGAGGGCCTGATCCAGTTGGGGGCTCCTCAGCTATTGGTTTATAGTTCATGTGTTTCCATTCGTTTGGCTATTTGTCCCTGTGCTTTTTCCAATCTTGGTCTCAACAATTCTCGCTCATACAAACCCTCCTCTAAGGCAATAATTGTTCGCTTAGTCTTCAAGCAAAAGACTAAACCTGACAGATAAAATGACAAAAGGCATTCTAGACAGATGGAATGGCAGGTGCAAATTATGAGGGGACACAAATTTATACAATTTTATGAAAGCCAGGAAGAAGTCTTCCTCCTGTGTGTGCATTTAGTTCTCAACAGAAAGGACTATGAATGGGTTTAAGGATAAATGGTTTTACTATATTGTAATTATTTTCTAGGTTGTATTCAGGGTAAGTGGATTCTCTAAACAGTTGAGTGTTAGATGGGGGAAATGTAATGGAGTTAAGTGGTTTTATTATGTAGAACATGTAAAGGAGATATTACTTTCTATTTGGAAGCCCAGGTAATTAAATATTCCAATCTACAGGAAAAAAAGCTTTCTGTTCCAAAATTGATAAACATTAGCAACATTTCAAAACGTACTTTAAACAACAGGAAAGCTTTTTTCCCCCTAAGGGAAATCATGTATCCCTTTATCTATTCATAATGTGTTTTTAAAGTCATTGCAATATTTAAAATAGTTACTTCAAGAATATATAGAAAGGTTCATTAAGAAATGACAATATTTTGACTACTAGAAGTATTTTAGGACTGGAGATGCAGCTCAGCAGAGTGCCTGCTTAGTATGTACAAGCCCTGAGTTCCACCCCCAGCACCATATTCAAATTTGGTGTGATGGTACATATCTGTAATCCTAGTGCTCAGGAGGTGGAGTCCGGAGGATCACAAGTTTAAGGTCTTCCTCAATTCCTTATCAAGTTGGAGGCCAGCCTGGGCCACATGAAATCCTGTCTCAAAAGAAAGTTTTAAAAAAGGATTTGAGGCCGGGTGGTGGTGGCGCACGCCTTTAATCCCAGCACTCAGGAGGCAGAGTCAGGCGGATCTCTGTGAGTTCGAGGCCGGCCTGGGCTACCAAGTGAGTTCCAGGAACGGTGCAAAGCTACACAGAGAAACCCTGTCTCGAAAAACCAAAAAAAAAAAAAAAAAAAAAAAAAAAAGGATTTGAATTCTAGAGCATAGAGAATAGTAATTTTTGAATAATGGACATGCTGTGAGTTCAAAACTAGGTGAAAAATAAAAATTAGGGGGAGGGTTCAGAGACTTCAGGAAAATGGCTGAACATGGAGGCAAACTTAATGAATCTCCCCCCCCCCCCCGCGCCGTCAAGATTTGTGAAATAACAGAGTCCATGCCACAATGAATATGAACAGAATGCAGATCCGAAGTAACAGACACAAAGTCCTTAAGTATATAACATATAAAAGGAATTTGACTCATTTTCTCTCATTCTCATGTTACTGGAAATGTTTAGCTGGAAAAGTATGTAAGATCAGAAGAACTTAACACAATTTAATTTCAGAGAGGAGTGTGATAGAGAGTGATTCTTAAAATACAACTATAATTGATGCTCATTTTTTTTTTTTTGAGAAGATAGTCCATGTCGTTTCTGCTTGAGGCTCTACTCATAATCAAACTGAATGAAATGCCCTGTGTAACAGACAGCTATTTCGATAGTCATGGTTTAGAAAGCGTTTAAATTTATCATAAGCATCTGTTTTGTTTTCTTTTATAAGATAGTGTCTTGCTATGTTGTCTAGGCTGGTCTCAAACTCAAAGCCATCTTCTTCCCTCAGCCTCCCCAGTGCTGGGATTCATGTGTACATCAGCACACTTGGCTTAACAGAAGTATTCGGAAGGGTGGCAAACTGACTTGAAGACTCCGTGCTAAAGGCTGTGCTTCATGTTGTTATTCTTCAGGAGCGCACTGACCATGCTGGCAGGACGGAATGGAGAACTACACAATGTGTGAAACTAAGAGACCGAGGTAAACTCTGGGCAGCATCGTGGGCTGGATTCTGTTGAAAAGAATAACTGAAGACCCCCATACTGGGATCTTAATTAGCATCCACTTCTATACAGCAGTGAAGAAAGTTCCTACTTTGACTTTCTTGTTTTCTACTATGGCACAGGAATTTGAAAATCATGTTTTGCTTTGGTTAATAAGACAACCAGCCTATATTCTTATCTATTTGCTCTTCAGAAATGCACAGGCTGGCAACTTCAGCAGGATTTTTTGATATATAGAAAAAGGAAAATGGTAGGAAATTTAAACTTAGGCATGCTGTGACTCTAGAAGGTAAACTCATGCATACTAGAAATGACTTTATTTGTCCAGTTGAACTTCCAAAGCTTCTATGCTCCAAACGTTAACGTCTTTGTGCACTGTTCTTATATTGTGCTTCCTTGGGGCTTCTTCTCTGTGAATTGTTAGGGACAGTGGAGAAATCTACACAGCACTTTCTGCAGTGCTGGAGATGGAACCCAGTGCCGCATACACACATGCTAGACAAGTGCTCTGCACCAAACTACACCTACAAGCCCAGTATTTTTTTTTTTTTGAAACAGGGTTTCTTAGAGTAGCCCTGGCTGTCCTGGAACTCAATTCGTAGACCAGGCTGGCCACCAACTCAGAGATGTGCCTACCTCTGCCTCCCGAGTGATAGAATTAAAGGCGTGCGCCACCATCTCCCAGCCAGAGTCTATTTTTAAGGGACTAAATTTCTAGTTACGACAGCGGAGTTACTAAGTTGAAGACTATCTGATGGTGCTGGGTAGAATGGGGTGTGAAACGCTCAGCCTGGGTTAGTATCTAGTTTGAAATCTGACACCAACTTAAGAGTAAGCAGGTTTTGAAGGGGAAAATAAATATGTTAAAATGGTCTTACCTCCAGCGACCAGTCCGGATTCTCCTAACTGAATAGCTACTCCAAAGCCCCCAAGCTTAACAGGTGCCGAGTTTTCTTTTGAGGCGAGGAGAACACAGTGGGGCTGAAAAGAAAAAACGGCAATCAAACCCAAAGATAAGAATTAATGGAAAATAATTCAATTTACACAAAACTAAATAATACAATATAGTAATACTTAAAAAAATGTTGGAATTGGGTCAGCAAGATGGCTCAGAGGGTAAAGGTACTTACCCAAGTCTGACAACTTGGGAACCACAAATTAGAGAGAACCAACTCTTACAAATTGTCTTCTGGGCCCCCCATCCCCAATAAAAACTACAAGTATTAAAAAATTAAAAACCTATTATTAAAAAACAAATTTCAGTTAAAAAAAAAAAACAAGCTTCTGAAGCTGGGCAGTAGTGGTACACGCCTTTAATCCCAGCAGTCAGGCAGGTGGATCTCTGAGTTTGAGGCCAGCCTGGTCTTCAGAGCAAGTTCCAGGACAGCCAGAGGTACACAGAGAAACCCTGTCTCAAATAAACAAAGAAACAAACACACAAATAAAGCTTCTAAACTATATAAAATGCTTGAGTTCTTTGCCCTCTTCTCTCTTCTGAATGCTTTCTCTAAAGACTTAGGAATTATTTGTTTCCAAGATTAAGCTATCACTCATAAAGCATGGATGTTCAAGAAATACAGATATATTTTCTTTTTTGTGCAATAGTCTCTCCATTTGATTGAGAGTAGGAACACAAGAATGAGAGAAAAGAGGCCATTGCAGCTGATCAAGCCTGAGAGGATGGTGATGTGGACAGAAAATGACAAGAACTAATCAAACATAGCTATTGTTCTAAAGGTAAAGCTGAGAGGAATTGCTGATGGGTAGAAGTGTGAGAGAAAGAGGCAGGTCAAGCTTGACAAGCAGGTTCTTGCAATTAGCCTTGGAGTGAAAATAAAGATTCCATTTACTGAAAGGGGACTCCTAGGGGAAGAGTTTAAAAGATGGACTATTGAACGCTAGGTCTTATAAAATAGGGTAGGGCAGGGGCTTGGATTAGAGATGTGAATTTGGGGATCAACAGCATGCCAAGATAAGGAAGTTTCTAAGGGAGTGACTACTATTAGAGAAGAGGCTGGAGAGTTGGGTCTTAGTGGGTAAATGGAGAGTAGAAAGAGGAGAAGACTCTGGCAAAGGAATACCGAATGGTCAGACAGTGAAAACCAGGTAAACATCAGAGTTTGCATCTTAAAAGCCAAGTGAAGAAACTTTTTTTTTTTTTTCAAGAAGAAATGCTTAGTAGTGATCAATGTTACTAAGGCCATTTTAAATTGAGAACGGAGAACAGATGATTAGATTTGGCAGTTTAGAAGTCACTGGTACCCATGATCAAAGTGGTATTGGTGGCACAGTGGAGATAAAAATGTCCACTGGACTAGGTTCTTCAGGGAATGGGAAGAGATGAGGTGGAGACAGTATATATAGACAGGTTTCAAGTTTTCTGTGCTAGGAATGCAGCTAGAGGAATAGATGGAACTGAAGAAGTCCTGCCCCTGCTTCAACCTTTTAACATTTGCAATTGTAGGAAAATGAATAAACTTCCACATGCCCACCCATCTTATATGCACAATTACTGACATTCTGTGATCCTCTAAAGCTTTTTAGTACACTTATGTGTTTGTGTGTAATTGTGTGCCATCTCAGAGGAGAACTTGAACAAGTAATTCTTTCCTTTCACTGGGTAGGTTCTGGAGACCACACTCAGCCATCGGGCTTGGAGGCAAGCACCTTTATCAGCTGAGCATCTTGTTGGTCCCTCTTCTGCCATTTTTGCTTTACCTATCCTCATTCGTTAACTTTTTTGCTGAAGTATTCTAAAACCAATCATATAATTTCACCTATTTACCAAGTTCAGTGCTTCCAACAGAGGACTTAAAAATAATTACATTTTTAAATATGAATAATTTATGTAAATCATTTTATAGAAATCATTACCACATCAAAAAGCAACGATTGTAATTATCTTCCTTTAAAAAAAAGATTTTATTTGTGTGTGTGTGTGTGTGTGTGTGTGTGTGTGTGTGTGTGTGTGTGTGTGTGTTTGGGTGTGTGTATACATATGGGTGCAGTGCCTTCAGAGGCTGAGAGGGTATCTGACTCCCTGGAGCTGGAGTTACAGGAAGTGGTGAGCCATTTGACGTGGGTGTTGGGAAGCGATTCCTGGTCCTCTGGAAGAGCACGAAGTTCTCTTAATTGCTGAGCTATGTCTCTAGTCCCTCTAATATTCACACTACATTCAATTTTTCTTGACTATCAAAACAATGCTTTTTAGTTGTGCTTTAGTTTAAAATAAGACCCAAACCCTAGTATTTGGGAGGTGAAGACAGGAAGATCAGGAGTTCAAGGAGGAGCCTCAGCTGCATATTAACAGTGAGTCTGAGGCCACCCTGGGCTCCAGAAGATACTATCTCAAAACAAACAAACACCTAAATTAAATTAAATGGGATCCATGGACCATATATTGCTGTATTATAGAATATATTTCCCCTTCTAGTTTATTCTTTCCCTTCCCCAATTTTCATAGTATTTAATTAAGATACTCAGTAATTTCCCCCATAAAAATCCCCTACAGTCTAGTGGTACCCACAGGGTTTATAATTTATGTTTTGTACTTTGCTGTATTTCATAGAGATTCATAGTTAGATCCAGAATCTCGATTAGAGTCAGGTTCAATTTCAGTTTTATGTACTGATACTTCATGTGGTTTAATTGTTATATCTCATCAGTAAGAACATGTCTGGATGCCCTGCTTTAGTTACAGGATTCAGCTGTAGGTTCAGGTGTTATTTGTCTGACCCATCATGAGATTTACTACCAACTGTTGACTTAATGATGTTAGCAGCCTCATTTCATAGATTCATACTTTGGTATCCTAAAAACTTAGAATCTGTAAAAATACTGAAGTAAAATTTACATAGCATGAAATGTGCACATCATAATATACTTTAGTGGGAAAAGATATTTAAATCTACAGGAGGCTCGCAAGCATATAGTTGATCAGTTATTATTGCTTTACTTTTCCAGTAGACAGAGTTTTAAGTGTGTACTTTATAGAAGGGGAAAAATACAAATTCACTCTTTTTTGACTATAAGGTTTTGACTTCTTTGATTTAGCAAGTAATTTTGGTGCCCAATAACAGTGATACAATTATTCATTTGCTCTGTCTATACCAGAGATTCTCAACCTGTGGGTCATGACCCCCTTGGGGAATCACATATCAGATGTTCTGCAAATCAGATATTTACATCACAATTCATAAAAGTAGCAAAGAAATAATTTTACAGTTGGGGGTCACCACAATGAGGAACTGTATTAAAGGGTCACAGCATTAGGAAAGTTGAGGACCACTGGTCTATACATATAGGTTTTAAAATAATAATACCTACAGAAGCAGCAGCAAGATTAGTAACTATGTATGACTTCTTTGTGATTCTTTTTATCATTAAATTATATAAGTTCAGTCATAATATTTTTTCACTACTGAGCAAAATAAGAGGCTGTAAGTTCATACTGATACAAATAAATCAGGAAACAAACACACAGGGAGGAGAGGAGAGACCTTTCTCTGGCACAGAACTCAGAGATCCTCCTGCCTCTGCCTCCCTAGTGCTGGGATTAAAGGTGTGCACCACCACACTTGGCAGAAATGCCTTTCCGTAAATAAGTAAATAAAATATAATGTTGGAATCAGAAAATCACCATCGGCAGTTTTCATGAACATAATTGATCCAGGTAAGAATCTCCAAGGATGCTAACTAGTTGGGCAAAGTTTGAAGAGTGATAGGATATGTATATATTCTCCAAGTACCTCCCTATAACATACTTACTAATTACAAAAGGGGAATAGTAATATTTCAAGGGAGAGGCCTAGAAGAAACCAGCACAGAGAACATTGCTAATAATGGGACTTGGTCTCTGATATGATGCATTGAGAAGCCAGCGACACTCTCATGGTTTGTCCTTGACAAAGAGTGCAATTAGATCTAATCATGGAGAAAAGCCCAAGAGACAGTCTAGAAAGTAGCAGGCTTATAGCTCTGGATTCAAGGGTTTCAGTGAAACTAAAGAAATATCACAGATAAATGTGATCTTGTTTTTATTTTTGCTCTAAAGGATACTATTAGGGCAACTGATGAAATTTGTAACAAGGATTGTCAAACATATAATGATGTCTTTCAATGTAAATTTCCTGATTTTGATTACTGTACCACACAAATATAGCCTTTTTGTTAAGTCTAAAATTATGCCCCGAACCCCCCATCCTATTTTAAAGGCACCTAAAATAACTTCTCCATGTGGTTATGCTTTCATTTTGTCATGTAATGAGGTTCATTTAGTTTAATTAGATTTGTACAGCTTGGTGTTTTAATTACACAAAACGCGCCTGTACTTCCAAACTCAAAACTGCAAAACAAATAATACTCAGGGAGGTCTAGGTTTTGTCTTCCTTTACTACCCCGCACTATCTCCCTCCTCATTGGTAGGATATAAAAATAAGAAATAAAATACATACAAAATACCTGCATTTCCTGGAATGTGCCCTGAATGTATAGAGGAGCTTCCTTTCTAACTGCTTCTATTTTCTTAGGGAAATGAAAAGCAACTAGCAGGTGAGAGCAGGGGAAGGAAATGGGGTTGCCGGCAGTTTGAGAAGGTTGAAGGTGTGAAACACTATTTTTGAAGGAGGATGAACTAGGGCAGTGACTCCCCAATTTTAGCACCAGCATCACCCAGATTGTTGGGCCTCATCCCCTGATTTCCTGGCTGTTAGGTCTGGATGAGGTTTAGAGTGTACATCTGTTACAAGCTTCTGAATTATTAATGCTACTGGTCTGGAAGTCATCCTTTGAGAATGCCTGGACTAAGGACACTGAGATTCACATTAAGGAGCACTGGCAGTCCAGGGGTCCACTTAAGATTTGATAGCCAATCTGAAGCCAGAGCACTGTGTAGGATTCGTGTGCTTGTACCCAGCAGTCCTCATCTTCACTGGGGAGGTTCAGGCCTGGAGGAGGTGATGAGCTAAACTTCACCAGGGTTGGGTTTCACATAAAGAGGGGATGGTGATAAGCATTAAGTTCAGAATGAACAGGACAGGCTCATATAAAGAACTGGAAGATAATACTCAAATTTGATGGCAACCTTGCTGACTGACATTGAGGAGAAAATGAGGCTACACTATGAGAACACTAAAGTTTACAAACAGGTGTGGGACAACAGACAATACAGAAATAGTGTTTATATTGTATTTTAGGAGATAAAAAGAACTTTATGACTCATTTAGTCATGAAAAATCCTGCCAGGATTTTGAAGAGATATTTGCATATATATGTTTGTTGCAGCAGTATCCAGAATGGCCAATAAGTGGAGACAACCTACATGCCCATTGAAAGATAAGTGAATAAAGCAAATATAGCCAACCAATGGAATATACAACCTTAAGTACGAAGGAAATTACGTTACATGCTATGGCATGGATGAACCTCAAGGATAGTAGGCTAAGTAAAATAAACCAGTCACAAAACGTTTATGTGTATGATTCTACTCAATGTCACAGAATCAAAGTTGCTAATGTTGAGACTAGGGGGAGAGAAAATAAGTACACAGTGGCTTGGAGTTCTAAGTTTGCAACATGATGATGTAAGTAGTACACTTAGCACCACTGAACGATACACTCAAAACTGGTTATGTGGTAAATTCAGTGGTATGTGTCACTTACCACAGTAAGAAAAAAAAATACTGCCAGACAAATACAGTAAACATCTTCTTTCTCAGAGATTCTCAGGGGGAAGTAGGAGTTTTAAAGTATTTTTATTCTAGCAACGTAAAATTGTTGTCTTGTGTATTAGATTCTTAACAAACTAAAAGCTCTGGAGAATATGATGTTCAGAAGAACATGCCCAGAAATACTTAAATGGTAGATGAAGCCCAATGAGTTAAACACTATTTAAACAAAGCTGCAGAACAACGATTATGCTCTAAACAACCAGCAAAAGGGGAAATGACACTCAAGCGCAGGGCAGCAGTTACACAGACGAATTGATGGTGGTTAAATAGTGGACTGGGACCAGAATGGAGGCTGCAGAGCCTTGTCGCATCTTCCTGGAGGTAGGAGAGACTTCTCCAGTTAACTTGGGTAAGTTTCTTGTTGTGATGAGGAGAGAATAGCACTGCAAATCCCACCTAGTCCTCAATTTTTAAGGCTGTTTTACGAAATAAATCCAGGGTCTTAAAGGAAGACACGAAAGTATACTAAAATAAAATGTAGAGACCAAATAAAACTTCAGCAAAACTGAAGAGTAAAAAAGTTACCACCAATGTTAGTATAATTCAGGGCAGAAAGACCATTTTATGCCAGAAGCAACTTCTAGAATGAATTCCGAGGAGACAGAAATTCTAAAATCCATGTAGCAGATCACTCCTCATTTCTTAGGAAAGGGGAATCTGCTCATTTCTGCTTGTACTGGATAGCTTGTTGGCAGTTCAGATGACCCAAGCACTCCCTAGTTTAAGCTAGAAGGGACACATAGAGAAGAAGTTCAGCTTGAAGCTGTTGCTCAGAGTGGGGTCTTTTCACAGCTTCAAAAGGAGCCCCGGGGCTGTCACACTGAGAAAAGAAGGAAAAGGGGAAAAACAACTGCACCACATGTGAATATAAAGAAGAGGAGAACTCAGCAATTGCACCATCACCGGATGGAAGAGCCCAGCTGTCAGAGCCTACTCTAAGGAGCTTTGCCTTTACTCCTTGTACTTCACGAAAGCCTCAACTGTAAGTATCCTCTGGGACTTTTAAACTGCATACACGAGCCTTTGTATAGTTAAAACCTGATTAGCTGAACACTCAAAGTGAAGCTCAGTGTATGCTGACAATGCTATTCTGATGTTAGCAAATCTTTACTGTTTAGAGCCACTGAGTAAACTGCTCGGACAACACCTCCTCTTGGTTTGCAAACAAGGTTCTGTCGTTTTGGATAGGATATTTAATAACAATATAGTCATATCATTTATATGACATTGTATAGTGTCACAATGATTTATAGCTGTACTTGAATCAAATATTTTTTATTATATTATTACTATCTTATGGAACTTACCAGACCAATTAAAATTTAAGTTTTGTGTTTCGGAATAAATAAAGAAAAGAAAAAGAAACCACAATGTACTTTTCAAAAATAATTAATTCAAACAACTAAAATTAAAAGTGGACAGTTAAGTTTGTAACAAAACTAAATATATTGCTAATCTCATTATTTCTCAAGTAACATGCTTTCAATTGTTGTTCTGTATGCAGCAATTACTGCAACAGCATGGCCTGAATATATTCAGTCATTATTATCAGCCTATTATCAAATAGGTATGTATTTCAACACATGATATTGATAGAAACAACACCTAAATTGTATTTTAAAAGCTATTTTCACCAGGTGGTGGTGGCACACGCTTTTAATCCCAGCACTTGGAAGGCAAAGCCAGGCGGATCTCTGTGAGTTCGAGGCTAGCCTGGTCTACAGAGTGAGATCCAGGAAAGGCGCAAAGCTACACAGAGAAACCCTGTCTCGAAAAACCAAAAAAAAAAAGCTATTTTCTTGGTTGTAGCCACTGAAGAAAAACTGGGAGAGATAGGATGGCGGCACTCGGGGGTATAAGTGCTCACACAGGGTTGCAAACATAAGAACGGGATTTGTTGAGAAACAAACACTACCTGCTATTAGAAAATGAATGTGACTACTGTATGAGTTATAAGTCAGGTCCACTATGTGAACAGAGCATATTCATTTTTTATTGTCTTCTCTGGAAAGTTCTTAACAAATCAAACAAGTAGCCTTTGAAATATGAATAAACATCATTAATTCTTAATTAATTTGAACTAATTCCTAATTCTAATTAGTGAAACTTGGGGGGGCATGGTGGCTCACAGCTTTAATCTCAGCACTCAGGAAGCAGACACAGGCAGATCTCTGTGAGTTCGAGGCCAGCCTGGTCTACAGAGTGAGTTCCAGGACAGCCAGGGCTACACAGAGAAACCCTGTCTTGAAAAACAAAAACATTTTTATAATAATGATGACAATGATGATAAGAATAATAATAACAATGAGTGAACAACACCAACATTCCAGCTGACGTATAGCTAACTTAATTACTTTTTTACTTTTGCAGTATTGGAGATTGAACTCCAAGGGCTTTGTGCTTGTTAAGCAACTGCTCTACCATTTAGATGCGCTCCTGATCCTCTTTCAACTTGCTCTTTTGAGGTAGGGTCTCACTAAGTTAGACAGTATTGCCGTGAACTTGCCATTCTCTTGCCTGAGACTCCTAAGGAGCTGTAATTACAGACATACATGAGCCATAAAGCCCAGCGCCCGTGGCTGTTGAACACACCGCTTTTGCTTTATTCTCCTTCAACTTGACACTAACACAGTTCAAAAGACTTATTATTTTGTCTAACCATTATTAATTAATTTATTAATTATATTTGCATATTAGAATTGAGGAAATGGTTTCAGGATATGTTCTTTGTGCTATTATCTTCCTAGAAACAGCTTGATTATTGCTCTTTGGCCTAGAAATAATTCTGAAAATTCTGATCAATGATTTGATTCTGTGAAATCTGGATTTATTTACATACTGTTATAGACCTAGCAAATGGAAAGATTAATAACTCTTTCAAAGGAGCAAAGCTAGATAGTACAATCTTTTCCTAAAACAACCAAGGTAGATAGTGGGAAAGGAATCATGCCAAACTACTATTGACTGATAGAATTCAACATTAATAAGGAAATGGTGATCAGCTATGATAGGAGTGAGGTTTACTGAGGAGGTTCGGGGGTTATCAGAATTAGAGCTGAGTCCCAATTTGGGCACTGCCACTTAAGAGTTCTGAGGTTACGGGTAAAGAGCCTACCTATGGCTTTTTCGTTACCTCACGTATAAAGACTATATAAAAGAAATTATATAATGTGTTCAAACAGTATCTGGATCACAGCAAGGGCTAAATAATGATTAATTAGTCATTTGACCATTTAGTTCAATTCAATTTTGACTCTACACACTGGACACCTCCCAAGAACTTTTAAAAGCTTCCTGAACTGTCACTCATATCACCTGAGTCTCAGCATCCTCTTGCCTATGGAGAGGATGTCACTACCTGAGCCTCAGTGCTGCCTGTATAACCACACAACACAGGTTTCTTGCCCTCTTCCTGGCAAGGCATGTTGCATTATCAGCAACCTGCTACCCTTCCTAGATTGTCTCTTCATTTTAAGATGTTGGATCGCAAGAAACATGCCTGTATGTTTCTACATTGTGAAATCTGTCTTCTTGCATCTGAGACACAGCACAGCCAAGCCTCAGTTCTTCCTTCATTCCTTCCTCCCAGTCCTTCTCTGTTTTTCCCTGCATGGTCCTAAATTGTGGAGACAGTTCTCAAGATGGCTTGACAGAACTTCCTCCTCACCAGCCACTTCCTCTTCCTTGGAATCAACTCCTTCACTCTGTCAAAATTTAAAGCTGAATGCTACTTTCTATTAAAATCCTTTACTTAACCAAAAATATAATTTTAAGAGAGGCTACATTCCTCCAAATATTTTTCTCTATATATAACATCAAATCAAGAATTAACTAAGCAAAGACAAACGCTGCATGTTTCTTCTCATAGAAAGAATGTAGAAGACATAAAAGCAGGAGGATGATGTGAGAGAAGAATGGGTCTAAGGAAGGAACAATGAGGTGAAGAAAAACAAAGACTGCACATTTTCTTTCATGTAGTTACATATCTATTTGCCTATTTACTTATCGATCCATATGACAATAAAGCAGAGGGGTCCTACTGAGGGAGGGGAGCAAGGGAGAGTGATGGGGGTGAATATGAGCAAAGTACGAAGACAGACATATAGAAAATGTCATAGTTAGTGAAATACATTCTGTATACTAACAAAAATGCTTGATTTTAAAAAAGGAAGCAAAAACTGAAAAAATTATGGTGGTGTGATGTGCTCAATGGTAGAATATTCGCCTAGTATGTGTAAAGCTCTAGGTTCATTCCTCAGTACCATAAAACCATGACAACAAGAAGAAATTAATTACCATAATTAAGATCTACTCTTTATAGCTGGGCAGTGGTGCTACCTGCGTTTAATCCCAGCACTCAGGAGGCAGAGGCAGGTAGATCTCTGAGTTCAAGAACAGCCTGGTCTAGAGTTCCAGGACAACCAGGGCTACACAGAGAAACCCTGTCTCAACCAAACCAAACCAAACCAAACCAGACCAAACCAAACCAAACCAAACCAAACCAAACCATCAAACTACTCTTTATTACTGCATTTAGGGCTTGAACACACTCCTCTAAAAATGCTTACTGAGAGCAGGGTCTCTTTCTTAATATGGTTAATATCCAATGTTAATATTGGTCTTAATATCCAAGCAGTACTTACAAGAATGTGAAATGTTTAGATTGATCATTAGGTACCTAGTTTATTTTTCCTGAGACAGGGTTTCTCTGTGTAGCCCTGGCTGTCTTGGAACTCACTCTGTAGACCAGGCTGGCCTCAAACTCACTGAGATTCGCCTGCTTCTGTCTTCCGAGTGCTGGGATTAAAGGTGTGTGCCTGGCAAGGCACCTGGTTTTTTTAAGGCTAGTTATTTTTTTCAGTGTTGGGAACTGAACCAGGGATGCATACATACTAGACTAGTGTTCTATCACTGAGCTACAAGACCTAGGCTCGAAGCAACCTATTTTAAACACTTACTATGTATCAGGGTTAAGTGTTTCACATAAAAGCTTTGCATTTTTACAAACGAGAATAGAGGCTTAAAAAAGGTAATTTGTCCTTGATTATGAAGTTATATGATTTTGAAAGTCTTGCTTTGAAGTATGTAATTTTCACTACATCCATTTATGTATGTATGTATGTATGTATGTATGTATGTGTATGTATGTATGTGTGACACAAATGTGCCATCGCACACATCTGTAGGTCAGAGAACAACTTGTGGAGTCAGTTCTCTCCTTCTACCAAGTAGGTCCTGGAGATCAGGTTTAGGTAATTAGGCTTGGCAGAACATACCTTTACCCCACTAAGCCATCTCATCTGCCCTCTGCTATAAAGTCTTTATGTTACATCTATGAGGGGCCTTTACAGAAAACCAGGGCCGTTACTATAAGAAAGGAATGTGAGGAGACCTGCTTGAATTCTCCCTGCATATATAATAGGTCCCAACTGTCAAACGCCTGAGAATTGTCCAATAGCAAGTAGCACTGGGAACAAGTAGAATTGATATACTTAGAAGGTTCTGGTGAGAATCTCAAATGATATAATCCAGGGCATAATTAAAGTTTAATTAGTTAACCTCTCATAACCTTGGGCTCCATGTACTGCTTCCCATTTATATTATTGTCCTATGCTTCAAGGGTGGGAGTGGTTTATTGGCTGCTATCTGGTCTAGTTTTATATGATCACTGTAGTCTCCTGTGAAGGGCTATAGGAGTCTGTGAAAGAAGGCAGGTTCCAGCCTTGGTCTGTTTTGGTAACTGTATATTTCCATAGATAAGTAATTTTAATACTCCTATCTTGGTCTTAGGTGAAGGAAGAAATTTAGGATCTCCTTTTCTTTTCTTTTCTTTTCTTTTTTCTTTTTGGTTTTTCAAGACAGGGTTTCTCTGTGTAGCTTTGCGCCTTTCCTGGAACTCACTTGGTAGCCCAGGCTGGCCTCGAACTCACAGAGATCCGCCTGGCTCTGCCTCCCGAGTGCTGGGATTAAAGGTGTGTGCCACCACCGCCCGGCGGATCTTCTTTTCTATCCTCACTGTGGAAAGAGAGATCACTACAGCTTATCCAATACACACCATGTGGCAATGTATGTCAAAATGAATGGATGCTAACTATAAGGGGAAGGGGCAGGACAGGAAGCATTTTTGAAGCTGAGCAGGGTCAGCATGGGACCTAGCTCACCCATGGCAATAAGCACCTTTAGGGGAAATTGATATTCATCCTTGAAAAATATGAGCTGCTGTTTCTTTGTACTATCTCTATTCCCATAACAATATTGCTAAGAAATGGTGCTCATATGGTTCAATTATTTAGTTTTATATAATAAATGAAATGAACTCTGTACATGTGTTATAGCAACAGAGAAGGTTAGAGAGATCCTACTGTATTTACTGTTGTTTTGTGATGCAAAACACTGTGATACACACATTGTGTAGATAGCCAAAGGGTCCCAAATAAGGTCTGAAATGAAATCCTTATTTATGCTTTGTGTTAAAGTAGCTGTTATTATTACAGCAACTGACTCAATGTTTGGCATTCTTTTGTAGGAAAATATGAAGAAATAAAGAAGTACACACGAAGAACATGTCATTTAGTACTCTGTTCTGATAGCTACAGAAGACACTGAGAAGTCCCTGTAACGATGACGACTACTTCAGCTGACAGCTGGCCCTGCTCCTCCTATGGAATGCACTTTATAACTAATTACAGTGACCAAGCCTCACAAAATTTCTCAGGAGTGCCAAATGTTACTAGCTGTCCAATGGATGAAAAACTACTATCTACGGTGTTAACAACCTTCTACTCTGTTATTTTCATCGTGGGACTGGTTGGGAACATCATTGCCCTCTATGTATTTCTGGGCATCCACCGCAAAAGAAATTCCATTCAAATTTATCTACTTAATGTGGCCATTGCAGACCTTCTACTCATTTTCTGCCTCCCTTTCCGCATAATGTATCACATCAACCAAAATCAGTGGACACTAGGTGTGATTCTTTGCAAGGTTGTGGGGACACTATTTTACATGAACATGTACATTAGCATTATTTTGCTTGGGTTTATCAGTTTGGATCGCTATGTAAAAATTAATCGGTCTATACCACAAAGGAGGGCAATAACCACCAAGCAGAGTATTTATGTTTGCTGTATAGTATGGACAGTTGCTCTTGCTGGATTTTTAACTATGATCATTTTGACGCTGAAGAAAGGAGGGCACAATTCCACAATGTGTTTTCATTACAGAGATAGGCATAATGCAAAGGGAGAAGCAATTTTTAACTATGTTCTTGTGGTAATGTTCTGGCTTATTTTCCTATTGATAATCCTCTCCTATATGAAGATTGGCAAGAATCTACTTAGGATTTCTAAAAGGAGGTCAAAATTTCCTAATTCTGGCAAATATGCCACAACAGCCCGGAACTCCTTTATCGTACTGATCATTTTTACTATATGTTTTGTTCCTTATCATGCCTTTCGATTCATCTACATTTCTTCACAGCTAAACGTGTCTTCTTGCTACTGGAAGGAAATTGTTCACAAAACCAATGAGATCATGCTGGTTCTCTCCTCTTTCAACAGCTGCTTAGATCCAGTCATGTATTTCCTGATGTCCAGTAATATTCGCAAAATCATGTGTCAACTTCTTTTTAGGAGATTTCAGAGCGAAGCAAGCAGGAGTGAGAGCACTTCAGAATTTAAGCCAGGATATTCCCTGCATGACCTATCTGTGGCAGCCAAAATGCAGTGCAATACTAAGGGTACCTGAGGCAAATGTACTAAATGAAGTGACAGACGTAAGCCAGCTTCTTCATTCCTTGAGATGAGTAAAATTATGGAACAAAGCCCTAGAATGTCCCAAACCCTGATCTTTAGAAGTGATCTTTCACTTGCTTACATTGTAAAATAGTTCCAGGCAAAGAGAAAAGCTTACATTTGTCCCTAGATTTTAGAATCTTCTCAGAATATAATGTTAAGCTAACACTTTTAACAACATTTATAAAGTTAAGTGAAGTTCATGGATTTAATAACAAAATGAACGAAGTGTCATTGTTTTTCAAGTCACTAAAGAGTTAATAAAAATTAGGCACTTGATACTAATTTTAAATATGTTTAAAATAAAGCAATTTGGATACTGTGTTGAAATGTCAAAAAACCACGTTTGTTACTTCAAAAGTGAATATTTGCTGTATTCATTTATGTTTAAATCTCTGCTAACAAATGAATTAATAAAATTCTAATAAAAGTGAGACCACCCACTATCACTGCTTAGATAAAAATGGGAAGAATTTAAATACTAAATATATAAGCTAAGAATTTGATAGCCTGGTTAAAGGGACTGACTTAAAGCGGATTCATAAATTATTCATCCACCTCACACTCTGATAGAGGAAGAGGGTGCACATGTGATGATGTGGCCCAGCAAATATAAGGTACAGCTCTTACAGAAGCATGCAAATACATACACAGGAACATATATACAATGATGTTCAGTTGTCATAACTGAGAACAATTAAGGATGTATCAGGAAAAGCATGAAGATGTAAACTGTGGTTTATTTACCACATGAAGTACCTTTAACACTTCAATGCAATAAAGTACACATACATGCATCAAACATGGGGATATCGCTGGAGAAATGTCAGAATCCTGGCTCCTCTTCCAGAAGACCTGTTTAATTCCCAGCACCCACATGGTAGCTCACCATCATCTGAAACTCAGGTTGCTGGGAATCTAACATCATCTCCTGGCTTCTTGGGACAATGTACAAATGTGATGCACAGACATACATGCAAGCAGAACACCCATACACATAAAAAATAGTACTGAGTAAAAAAAATAGTATTGAGTGAAAAAGAAAACCATATATAAGAGTAAATAATTTATGTGAAATATTAAAACACTATCATTTTCTTTATGTACACATAATAAAAATTCAAAGCATGCATGATAATATACAACATCCATACCAATTTAAACTTAATGGCCACAGGTGAAGAGTTTTGACATAAACATAGTAAGAGCTCAATGTGCATTAAACTCAGGTGCCTAAGTGTCACTTTGATAAATTTCTGAGTAAAAGACTTTGTACATCTACAGGTTAAAATTGAAAGGAGCAAACTGAAAACTTTATGTATGTTCAAAAACAAATAGCTTGGCAAGTCAGAAATCAGTAAATATTTCCAAGTAGTTCAATGAACAAAGGAAGAAAAGATAGATGGACAAAGAGGACGAGGAGGAAAAGATGTTTAAAAGATAAAATGGGCATGATTAGCCTTTTTCCAGTCATAGAGTGGAAGGAACATTGTACATTGCAATCTAGAGAGGAGGTATCTTTAGAGAAACTGCAAAAATTTGGCCAGTGTCTACCTTTTTTTTTTTTCTGTACACAGAACCAGAATGCCATTGTCTGAATATGTAACAGGCTGTCATGACAAACTCCAAGAATCTATGGTATGTTTCTATCCCAGAATGTGGATTTTTTTTTAAAAAGTCCAAATGCTTCTGCAGTCTTCCAACAGAGTTATTTTGGCACCTAGATGATAATGACAATGATTACTACAGTTTTTTTGTTTTATTTATTTATTTATTTTTTGAGACAGAGTCTTACTATGTGGCCCTGGCTGTCCTGGAACTCACTACGTAGACCAAACTGGCCTTGAACTCACAGAGATCCACATGCCTTTGCCTCCTAAGTGCTGAGATTAAAGGTGCGTGTCATCACACCCAGCCTAGAATACTTCTTAAAACTCGTTAGGCCAAAGGCTGGGAAATCAATGTCAAAAAGCATTAAGTATTTAGAATGCGGTTAGGAATTATACTGGTTTAAGTAAAGTAGTAGTAGGTTCTCCTCGAAAACCCATGATCTCACTAGCCCTGGAGAATTGCCTAGGTTTACAGCAGCAGACATGATCTCCTCCTGTTGATCAGGCCTTAAAGTCCAATTAGACAGCTGTTGGACACTGTACTATATATGCGTCACTCTGGCACCTTTAGAGACATCTTGCCATGCTGGTCATTATTGTGGCTCATAGGTGTCACAGCTGGGTAGGATTATTGGTTGCATCCCTCTCTTGGCAGACTGTAAAGTACTTTCCAGTACTATGAGAGCCAGTCCTCAAGGAGAAAGCTTTCAGGTTAGATCCAGTGGGATTCTAAAACCCCCCTATCCACACACACACACACACACACACACACACACACACACACACACACGGCTTTATCCCCACCCCCAAAGAAGCTTCTTTTGCAATAGATAGAGATCATTACAAAAAGCATCATCTTGTCAAAATGCAGACAGCAACTGATCATGGGCTGCCCAGCCCCAACTGATGTATCTACAACACAACCCCCACACCCTAAGGTTCAGGGAACATTGTGGAAGAGGGAAGTGAAAATATTTTAAGAACCAGAGGACCAGGAAATCTGCTGCAAGGTAGTATCTTCTAGATAGGACACAGAAGTTATACCTAAGAAATCTCAACAATATGGTTGCTTTAGCAAGACTTGAATAATGACAACACCAGTTGACTTGCCAACATGGATGAGGAAAATGTCATAGGGCCATACCCCCAGATGAAATAAAATTCAGCCCAATTAAAAATCTTCATGCTTTTTTCTCACCTAAGTTATTTTTATTTTTGCAGTTTCTTAAAAATGTTATATCATTTCTCCTTCCCTCTTTCCTCTAACCCCTCTCATATCTCTACCTCGCTAATTACAGACAGCTAGTGATTGTCAAGAGAGGGCAAACTAGTCTTCCTCAGGGAGGTGCCTCTAACTGGTTATCTAATACTAAGTAATTAACCCTGAAATCATATACATATAAACAACACTAAACAGACACAGTGTATTTATACACATAGGCACTTAGACATATATGTAACAATAATAATTAAATGAATAGGAGGGAATGAGGTAGAGATAGGAGAGGGGTTAGCGAAGAGGGAAGGAGAAATGATATAACATTTTAATTTTAAGAAACTGCAAAAATAAAAATAACTTGGGTGAGAAAAAGCATAAAGATTTTTGATTGGGCTGAACTTTATTTCAATGAGATTTGCTTGTATATAGTAGGCATTCAGTTTCAGTGAGCATTATATTTCAGAAAATGCACAAACAGGCTGAATAAAGAATAGGTTAAGCAAAAGTATATTTGAAAATGAAGTTTTCAGTACCATTAGAGGCTTAGAAAAAGTGTTAAAACAATTTTAATTGTTGTCCTGACAATGGTATCAAATACTATCTAAATGAAATTTAGTACTTGTTTTAGAATTTTAAATAATGAAAAATTGGATCCTATCAGTGGCAAGCATTCCATACCTCTTAATGTACTATTAATAAACACAGTTTAAATATTATCAAGAGCTGTAGATATGGCCCAGTGGGTGTATTGGCTAGTTTATGTCAACTTGACATAAGCTAGAGTCATCAGAGAGGAGGGAGCCTCAACTGAGAAAATGTCTCCAGAAGATGGGGCTGTAGGCAAACACATAGGGCATTTTCTTAATTAGTGATTGATTGGGGAGGACCAAGCCCATTGTGGGTGGTGCTATTCTGAGCAAGTGGCCTGGGTTCTACTAGAAAACAGACTGAGAAAGCCATTAGGAGCAAGCCAGTAGTCAGGAACCCCTCTACGGTCTCTGCTTTGGCTCCTGTCTCCAGGTTCCTGCCCTGTTTGAGTTCCTGTCTTGACTTCCTTCAATGATGAATAGTGATATGGAAGCACATAAGACAAACAAACCCTTCCTCCCCAAGTTGCTTTGGTCATGGTGTTTCATTGCAGCAATGATAACCAGAACTAAGACAGCTGGTAAGAGCTGTAACCTGAGCACCTGGGGGAGTGGGTGCAGAGGCAGGCAGATCTTGGGAGCTTGATGGCCAGCTGGTCTGGCAGATAGATAAAGCAGGACACCTAATGTCCTTTTCTGGCCTTTGCGCAGGAGTGCACATACCAGAGCATATGTGCATGTATAACCATACCCCCCCCCACACACACACACATGCAGGTATGCATGCACACCAGCACATACACTATACTATCTGTTACTATAATTTTAAGGATTGTTAACATAAAATACTCATAGTTCTAGAAACCATATCATTATGTATATTAGATTACACAGTCTCAGGACCATTGAAATAAAATACCCATAGTTTTGGAAACTATCTCATTATTTATATCAAATGATAGAATCTCTATAAACTATTTGTAAAAGTTTAATGAATTAATTTATGTTATTTGTAATAAAGTAAAATTTGATTAAAGTCTATCTACCTGTTATATCATAATGGGTTACTTACTGATAGATATTTCATCTATAAGTATTCCTTATCTGCATCTTGAGAATAGTTCTAGAGTTTTAAAAATATGCTACTGACTCACTGAATTTAGGGTTATTTATTACATATAATCTTTTATTTCTTTCTGAGTATTGATTCATGTATGTAGGAAACACTGTTCTTCTATCGGTCAACACAAGGGTTAGTTCTAGATACACAAGAAAAGGAAATTCAGAAGTACACGCATATCTCACCTTGCAAAAGATCTGCAGCAAGAATAAGCTTCTAAATAACATCTCACATGTGCAATGCCATATAAGGACATGAATTGCCTGGTTCCCTGAGTGACATCTCAATTGCTGCTACTTTGGGGAAAGTATTCTGCACAGAAACAGGCTATTTGATGGTGTCTGTTTCTACAATCTTAGAAAAAGACAAGTATACATCAGCTTTGATTTTTAACTTAAAAGACAGATTAATCCTGCTTATACAAAAATAGAACTAATAAAATTACAACAATTTCAACCAAAGCCTATTGAAAATTACTCATAAAACACAAAATAGAATTTTCTCAACAGGCTATACAGGTGCTGCAGAACTATTTTCTAGGTATCTAAAGTACATACTGAGCATACCTAATTTTAAAATCTGAAAGTCAAAATGCTCCAAAATCTGAAATATTAGGGAATTTCAGATACTGGAATTTTAGGGTAGGGATATTCAACTAGTAAAGTCTATGCAGATAGTCACAGATCAGAAAAACTCCAAAATCTGGAAGGGATGGGGCGTGGGCAGGTGGAGGAGGCTGAGGGGGGAGCAGGAGGAGGGATGAGAGGGTGATCTATGGTTGGTATGTAAAATGAATAAAAAATTTTTGTAAATAAAAAAAAGAATTTGAAAAAAAAGAAAAACTCCAAAATCTGAAACACTTATGGCCCTAAACATTTCAGATAAGGGATACCTAATCTGGTAACAGAAACTTACTTCACTGATACCGAATATATTCTTGTCCTCAGTAAGAAAAACAAGGGAGTAGATGTGGAGAGAAAGTTTGATGATGTGAGGGGAGTGCATGGCATGTGAATGGCTCTCAGAACAGGGCAGGAATTAATCTGAGGGAGACCCAAAGCTTTGGTAGTTAAGGTGTGCATGGTTTTGAAAAGCTCCCAAGGTGACTGACATACATCCCTCTCTCTGAGAGATGATCACTGCAAATAAAGGAACCATCACAAAAAGCTTCAAGAAGGAAGAATAGCTTAATAAATAGTACTGTGCAAATTTAAAATAAAAAGCCAACTTACAGCCTCGCTTTGTATCACACTAAAACAATTGTAAGTGGAATTAAAAGTTAGTTGTAAATAAAGAGACCATAAACCTTAAAAACCATAGATGACTAGATCATCTGTGGACGATTAATGCAATGATAAAAATCTGTAGAGCCGGGCGGTGGTGGCACATGCCTTTAATCCCAGCACTCGGGAGGCAGAGGCAGGCGGATCTCTGTGAGTTCAAGGCCAGCCTGGTCTCCAAAGCGAGTTCCAGGAAAGGCGCAAAGCTACACAGAGAAACCCTGTCTCGAAAAACCAAAAAAAAAAAAAAAAAAAAACCACAAAAAACAAAAATCTGTGGAGAAATGTCCATGTCATGGCCTGGCTGAGTGGTTGCTGCAGTACCACTTAGCTCTGGCTGGGTTTGCAGATGAAGACTTGGTGAGCTGCTTGGGTGATGGGAACAATGGACACAGATCTGGAAAGAGATATGAGGTTTGTCCTCAATTTCCACTTTGTTCCTTCCTTCCTTCCTTCCTTCCTTCCTTCCTTCCTTCCTTCCTTCCTTCCTTCCTCCCTCCCTCCCTCCCTCCCTCCCTCCCTCCCTCCCTCCCTCCCTTCATGTTTACAAGCAGATGAACGGGAATCAACGAAAAACCTTTGACTCTACTAGTACTTCACGTGCACTACAGCACTGGACTGTGGTTTGTAAGCGGCAGCTGTATTACCCAAGGGAATGCAAACGGATCAGCTTTCATTCCGCGGACACTGTCTCTGCTGAGACAATGTTTTTCCTTGTCATTTCACTCTACCTAAGCACCAATAGTAATCTCCAAGATGTCTTTAATATGTCCATGTGTACATATTCATGTGCACGCATGTGTGCAGGTACACACCGGGAGCCAGAGGTCAGCATGAGATGTCCTCCTCAATCACTTTCCACCTGATTTTTTTTTTTTTTTTTTTTGGTTTTTCGAGACAGGATTTCTCTGTGTAGCTTTGCGCCTCTCCTGGAACTCACTTGGTAGCCCAGGCTGGCCTCGAACTCACAGAGATCCGCCTGGCTCTGCCTCCAGAGTGCTGGGATTAAAGGCGTGCGCCACCACCGCCCGGCTCCACCTGATTTTTGAGACAAGCTCACCCACTGAACCGGGAGTTCTGATCAGGCTAGACTGTCTGGCCAACAAGCTCCAGGGATCCTCTGCCTCCCTAGTTCTGGGACAATAAGCGTATACTGCCACGCCCAATGTTTTCATGTGGGTGCTGGGGATTGAAACTCAGGTAATAAGGCTTGCATGCCAAGCAATTTATTGACTGAGCCATCTTCCCAAGCCCCAAGATGGTATTTACAAAAAATCAACGCCCCCCAAATCCCAACCTCTCCAAACCTCAAAGTACTACTAACATGATTTTAGAGCAAAAACTTTTGTTTATCATTTATCAAAATTGTATGATGCCAAAATCCCCAAACCTTCAAGACTGGTTTTCTAGCTGTCACATATTTGTATATCTTGCAAGACTGACCTGAATCTTGAAAGCTAATTCACAGCAAACACATACAGGTGGAGCAGATAAAAAAAATAAAAGTAAAGTTGTACATTTTACCTGAACTAATTTTGTTTTAGTTCATAAAACACATAAAGAACATAAGATGAGTTTTGGAAAAATTTTTAGTTACAGTTTAGATACATGTGTCTCTTTTAGCTTTGGTCACCTAGAGAAATTACTTTAGGAGCAACAGTCAGCTATTAGTTATCTTATTTGGTAATTTCACACATAAGTTTTACTCTATATGTTTATTTATTAACTATTAACTATTATTGTTTTTCTTGAAACAGGACAGTGATATTTAGTACAGGCTGGCCTTGAACTTGTGATCTTACTGTTTAGTCATGCTGGGATTTTACAGGTGTGCATTGCTATACCTGGCTAAGATTTTTTAAATTAGAAACATATTTAAAAGGGGTGGGGGAATCTATACTACAATAGACAGCTAAGTAACTATGACTCTAATTTAACAGATGTTAATGTTTTAGTCTTACTTAAAAGTTGTTTCACTGGGCATGGTGGTACATGCCTGAAGTCCCAGCCGTTCAGGAGATTGAGGCAAGAAGATTGCAAATTCAGGGCCAGCTGGGGTGATACAGTGAGACCTTGTCTAAATATAGAAGGTGGTGATAATAATTCTCTAATACCCATACACACAATTCAAAGTTAGATATACTAAAGCTTACCTCACAGCATCCCCCACAGTCTACTTTCTAAAGTTAATATATATCTTTTTAATGTATATTTTTGTACTTTTATAACACTTACATGCATAACAAGATAAACTTTTTGTTTTAAAAGTTTACATGTGGTATAACTTCTATTTTATCATTTTATTTTATTTTAAATTCTTTAGTTTCTTTATTATTATTATTATTATTATTATTATTATTATTATTATTATTTTATGTTCATTAGTGTTTTGCCTGCATGTATGTCTATGTGAGAGTGTCAGATCCCCTGGAACTTTAGTTACAGACAGTTGTGACCTGCCATGTGGGTTCTGGGAATTCAACCTGGGTCCTCTGGAAGAACAGCCAGTGCTCTTAACCACTGAGCCGTCTCTCCAGCCCCCATTTTATCATTTTACACCCCCCCCCACTAAAGTTACGCTCATCTATGTGTCTAGCACAGCGGCCTTACTTCTTTTCACAGATGAAGTGTTTTAGGATACATTTCCCCTACCAATGGGTGCTTAGGTTTCCAGCTTTTCTGTTAGTAGGGGCCATGGTGAAAAGCAGTTTTCTGTTCACCCAGGGTCTTTGCAGGGAGGTTCCTTAGAGTTGACATCTACAAGCAACAATGTCTGGCTGTAAGACTATACAGGTCTTTAGCATGTCCCAGTTCTGATAATTTATTTTCCAAAGCAATTTTACTACTTATACGTCAAATCTCACAACTAGGCAGAAATGAGCTCCTAGCTGCCCACATCCTCACTACCACTTGATTTCATCACACACTTTTTGTCAGTCAGAGAGGTAGAAGATGGTATCTCCTTGTGGCTTCAGTGTGCACTTTCCTGACCACTAGGGCAATGGAGCATCATCCTGTAACATTTCCTGAATGTAGGCTTTCTCTTGGTCTGCTCTGTTCCTACTTGTACCTCCATCTCTTCCCTAGTTACTTAACTTCCTACTCCAACTGCCGTCAGAGAGGCTTCACCCAGTTAACCGATGAAACAGATGCAGACCCACAGCCCAACATCAGGCTGAGCTTGGGGAATCCTGTAGGAGAGGAGGAGGAAGGATTATGGGAGTCAGAGGGGCCAAGGACACCACAAGAAAACCTACAGAATCAACTAACCTGGGCTCCTAGGAGCTCACAGAGACTGAACTGACAACCAGAGAACCTGCATGGGACTGCTCTAGGCCCTCTGCATATATGTTATAGTTGTGTCACTTGGTCCTCTTGTGAGACTCCTAACGGAGGGAGCAGGGGCTGTCTCTGACTCTGTTACCCGCTTTTGTACCCTTTCCTCCTATTGGGTTGCCTCATCCAGCCTTAATAGGAGAGGAGGTGCCTAGTCTCACTGCAACTTGATAAGCCATGGCTGGGAGGCCTGTCCTTTTCTGAAAAAAAAAAGAGAAAGAGTGGATGGGGGAGGTGAGATTGGTGGGGAGGGCCTGGGAAGAGGGGAAACTGTGATGGGGCTGGGAAAAATAAACTAATAATAAGAAAATTGTTGAAGTACTTCTCTATATATTCTGGACATTACTCCTTCCTTGCTTAAATGGACCACAAATAACTTCCACCTGTATGTGCTTATATTTAGTTCAATGACTTCTACCAGGTAGCAGTAGCAAGAAAAAAAACCCTCATCAATAAATCTAGCTAATCACTAGTCTTTTAATACACATTCCTCAAAGACTCTAAAATTTGTAGGTGAAATCATATTTTTGATAGCTCAGCACTTCACTTAAAAATAGTACAGAGGTATCAAATGAGGCGACCCTTGAGGGTATAAAAATAGAAATGTTTTCTTAGTGTTAAAACTATAAAACCCAAACACTTGTGTATAAATATATAAAAACATGCTTAAGAAGCACACTGTCTCAAATCAGATGTTCTGATTAAGTATATTAACATGTCACATGTTAATTAAAGAAAAGAATTAGTGGTTGGCTAGGGAATAAAAAGAAAATTTAGAGGAAGATGTGCTGGGGAAAAGTCAGGGCTGCCTATTCAAACAGTCCAGGGGGTTAATGTTGGCCAATGATATGGAGTACAATCTATGACCTCATCGATATGACCCTGAGGAGAATCCTGGACAGGAGGAATCCAACTTAGAGCTTAATAACATTTCAGTAAATAATGGACAGGCCTGAAGACTGCTGAGTTCAAGTGTTTGCTCCACCATTCACCAATTGCCTTGGACAAGCTCTTCCTCCTCCAGAAAAACAAAACAAAAACAAAACCATGAGTAATGTGAACCTCATTCAGAGTTAAGAGGGCTGAATGAGTTAATAAATGTACCCAGCAAGCAGAGAATATTTGGTATGTTATCCAAACAGCCAAATCCCAGGGGAAAGGCAGAAATACACAGAGAGCAATGGTCAGAGGCTGAGAGTAATCATGAGATCTAGGGAGGCAGACAATGAAAGCTGCTCTGGGCCAACTCTGGAAGAAACTCACGAGGGGCCTGAATCCTAGCTTGCATTCCTAACAGCGGTGACTGGGACAGGAATGCAGATCTAGTCTTTTTTACACTAGTCAGACCATACTCTGAAACTCTGCAAGCAGACAAGGAAGGTGAGGGCACCTGGAAAGGTGCCAGAAGACACATTAGTATATATCTGAGTCTCAGCTTTTCTGTACAATCTGGGCGGCTGAACTAGTCATCACATTGCAATGGAAAATGGTGACAAGGCACCTTCCCTAAAAATCTGCCCTAGTGGGAGGAAGTCAAGTGAGAGCAGCAATCTTAATCCTCCTTCTGTGTTACTTGTTTTTATTCTTTTGGAGGCAGGGACTCTCTATGTAGCCCAGGCTGGCCTCCAACACACTACTCTACGGACGGGGTCTCTCAAGTTCAGGGATTACAAGCATACACCACCATGGCCAGGCTGTGTCCTCTTCAAATATTGCCCAACCATCAATTTCTAGACCAAAGGCTCTTTATGCCTTTGACTAACACTGCCGGCAGATGTTACAGACGGCCCTTTAGCCGCGGTTCCTCTGTTTCCTTCCTGCCCCTTGCGGTGTGCAACGGACGGACGGACGGAGACTGTCTTAGCAGTCAGGTCCCTCTCTTCTGCTCTTTTCCCTCCCTCGACACAGCAGCACCTTTCTCTTCTTCCGTTCAGTTTTGTCTCTGTCTCTACTTTCTCTTTTCAGACTCTTTTCTCATAACTGCATGCCCTCTTCTTTCCTGCACCCCCTCTCCATCTGTCAGAAGCAGAAATGCTCATATGTATGGGGAAATTCAGTCTGTACTCAGAAGAAAAACCCCGTTTCCTCTATATCTTTGAAACAAACACATTCAGCTGGCTGCAAAGGGAACTGATAAGTTTGCATGCACGCTCATATTCAGTTCCCCTTTGTGGCCAGTAAGGCTTGAAAAACACAGGACACATGGGGTCAGCTCTTGTGGGTAGAGATGACAAGGTTCCGAGTATCGGCGGCAATTATGGAGAAAAGAGTACTAAGTAAGCATCTGTGAGTCTCCTGGTCCAATGACTGGAGATTTCTGACGCTCAAAGCAGTGAAACCCTGAGTGACAAGGACAGCGTAGTGGGGTGGGAGAACAGACCCTCTACCCTTCTGGAATGAACATCTCTCCATCAGTTTATCTACTCTCAGGATCGAACAAACTGCTAGGAGCTAGCAGGAGTAGGCTTTCCTTCTAGTTCTACTGCAAAGCTAGACTAATGTTCTGGAAGCAAAAGAAAGGGAAAGGCTTTCATAGTGGATAAAAATATACAAAGAAAATGGCAGATTCACGGCACATTTAATGTAGCTTTTAATCTGAGGAGGAACCAAAGCCGTGTGACAGCTCTGAGATGTGCCTGGGCCATGGGAAGTCCTTTGCGAAGCACAATTCTTTCCTCAGGAATGCTGCCGAGGAAAGAGTGGACTCGAAAGTGCACTCACCATATTAATCCCTAAGAAAAGAGCCACTTAGTGTACTTGGAGGAAAAAACAGAAAAGCCTAGTCAGAACATCAAATTTGAAAACATATTCAAAGAAACGTGGTGGATTAAAATGAAAAGAATGTGTCAAGACCAATTTCTAAAAAGGCGATACTGGATAGAAGTCATTTCTGTAAGAATGATTTTCCTCGGCAGCTCTTTTGAGGTGGGAGGAGGGAATGGTGTAGTTATGTGAGAGCCCTAGGCAGGAGGGAAGTGGCAGAATGACTGAAGATTTTGTGACAAACCACATCTTCTCAAGGATAAACCAAAGGATGTGTCCCCTGATGTAGAGATGAGTTGTGAGGCATCTTCAGGAGGATCAGGAGAGTTGATAGGAGGAAGTGAGGACAGTTGGAGGTAAAGGGTATTTCTTCTAATACTTTCTCCAGAAGGTAAAATCTACTGCAGAATACATTTGTTAATTATTTTCATTATAAACCTTTTAGTATTCTCTGATTTTTCAAACTATATCCATCAGCTATCATAATTTTATTTTAAATGTTAAATACTAGATGATGGCCACAAAACTGTCCCATGCTAAAATGTTAGACTTTCTTTTTCTTTTTCTTTTTTTATTGGGGGGGGGCAGGATCTCATTTGTAGCTCTGGCTGTCCTGGAGGACAGCTTGACCTCACAGAGATCTACCTGCCTCTGCCTTCTGGGTGCTTGGGCCACCACACCAGCTTGTCAGACTTTAACCTCCAGGATTATTACAGTCATGAACGGTTCACAGAGGCGACTCTTATGATAGTCATCTGAACAAGACAAAGCAAAAGCAAACCAAAGAATCCTTAAATCATCTATCCTATTCACAGACAGAAATTATTGTCTTTAAATTATTTTAGTTTTATCATATTTAAAGTGGTTTTTATAGATTGATTAGGGCTTAAAAGGACAAAGCACACATTCTTCTATTTGCTTCATTTCCAGCTGGAAATGGCCGCAATGCAGGCAGCTTCAGCTTTGTGTGAGCAAAGGCTTTGAGTCTGGTGATACACTGCCCTCTGGCGGCCCAAGCTCTAAAGAAGCGAGGCGCTTACAGAACTGCTCTGTGTTAAAATTTAATGCAGGGTTTTCTCTCCAATTGTTTTCTACTAGGTATTTATTTCTGGAGATGTAGAATTCAGGTAAATTTATTATTTCCAAACATCAATGATTTAGTTTTATTAAAGCATTACATTTCAGGTTGTTTTTCCCTGAAAGAAAAAGCAACATGAAAATATTAGAAAGAGTGCCTCGAATAGTGCTTTTTGAAAAATTTAGAAAACAAGACTTGTTTGAAATGATGATTTGAAATGACTACTTCAACCCTAACCTATTTGCACACATCAAAAGAGTACCAAGATGCAAGTGCCAATGGAAGAGACCCCTACTTTAGCAGGAATCATCAATGCTTGCTAAAATCCACTGGGAAAGGGGAACATTAAATTCAGAACCTCAAAGCGTGACCCTCCGATTACACGGAAAGGCGGTAATGGGTACATAAGTAAGATCTGGTTTTGGTCAAAGGAGATACCTGGTTGGTCACCTTGTCAAAAGCAATAACCCCCAAACACCACGTTTTGTGTTTTGTTATTTCTCTCTCTCTCTCTCTCTCTCTCTCTCTCTCTCTCTCTCTCTCTCTCTCTCACACACACACACACACACACACACAGAGTTTTTTGGTTTTAATTTTTTGAGAGCAAGAGAGACAGAGATACAGAAAGGGAGAGGGAGAACACAAAATTGTGTGGGTAGGGAGATAGAAAGGATTTAGGGGAGGGGAAAGAATATGATAAAAATACATTGTATGAAATGTCTTTTTAAATAAATAACCTAGATTCTGTGAGTGCTATCCTATTTGATGTGAGCATTTAATATTTGAGGTCAAATCAAGGACTTATGCTAGATGTGTTATCATAGATAATATGTTTGTCCTCTATGGACCTACATCTACCATCTAGAAAGTAGAAGAAATAATATTATTTATCTCAAAGATATCCTAAAACTTCTATGTATGTATGTATGTATGTATGTATGTATGTATGTGTATAATTATAAAAATGTAGCTAAGGGACTGTTATTTATTGTCAAATTCTCTTTTTCCCCTCCCCCTCTCCTTGCTGAGACAGTATCTCATTATATAGCATTGGTTGACTTGGAACTCTCTATGTAAAGCCAGATGGCCTCAAGCTCACAGAGATCCACCTGTTTCTGCCTCCTGGGCACTGGGATTAAAGACCTGTGCCACCATGCCTGGCTATTAACATTTTTTCTAAGAGCAATTTATGTAAAATGCATTACTTCAATATTTGGGGGCTCTCAATATGAGAAACTAAATATAGACACTAACGGATACAGGAAGGAAGACCTCATGCCCAGTTCTCCCTCATCTTCCCTTGATATCCCCCCCCTTGAATAAAGACAGAAAATGACATGGAACACAGCCTTCATCTTAAGACATTTTTTTCTAGAAATTCAAAAGAAGTAGCTAGTAATAAAATGGCCAGGAAACCCTGTTCTTGGAGAACTCTGGGCTGATTACCTTAATCTCTCTGCATTCCCAGTTGCTGTTCCATAGCGTGATGTGTACATGTGTATATATGTGGCAATGCGATAGGTCACATTACCTTCATTTTCAGAACTTTCTGGTTTTAAGAAAAGAAAGGAAGTGTCTTTGAATGCTGCAAAGATAGCACAGGCATGGCAGGAACAGAAGAACTGCTGGCCCATTCTCATCTTTACCTTTGGCTTTCAAAGAACTCAAAAGAATGATTGCTTCTGAAATATGCCAGGAGTCAGATTTGGCTCAAAGATGCCAAAAGTTACACTCATTCCTTAAGACATTCTTACTCTCTTTAATCCATTACTAAGATGTCCCCCTCCCCCAAACCTACTCATTTCTTGTTTGCATTCCAGCCGCCCCCTCTGAGGTGGTCCCAATTCTGTGACGACTGCTAAGGAGGTTGCTATAATGTGTCTGTGCTGTGCATTCTTGAAAGGTAATGTTTAGCTGTTGACTTGGGTCTATATGAAAAGACAAAAGCCAAAGCTGGAGGGTAGAACCTGGATGACCAGATCCATTGGGTTTTGTCATTAGACACTTTACAAGCTTGATAACTTGGCTGTTGTTTTTGGTGCTGGGACTGAAACTAAGGGAATCAGTGATATTTGAATATCCAAATTTTGGATAGAATTGTCTACTTTTTTTTTTAGTAGTTATTCAGACAAATACTCATGCTGCTTGGTAAGAGATCAGCTACTAAAAGCAAGAAGAGCACCTTTCCCCCCCTAATAAACAATGTTTAACAGACACTTCGAAATTGCTTTTGCTAGAAGGCTGGGGAGAAGGCTCAGGTGGTTAAATGCTTGATGCAAATGTGAGGACATGAGTTTGATCCCAGAACCCATTCAAAAACCCGGGTATGGTAGAGTGCTTTAATCCCAGTGCAGGGAAGGCAAAGAGAGGTGGATCCTTGTGGCTTGGCTGCCCAGTCCACCCTCACTGGTGAGCTTCATGCCAGTGACCGATCTTGTCCTAAATGGAGGTGCACGGTGTTTCTGAGGCTAGAATCTGCGACTGCCCTTCGGCTTTCACACATACATACAGCTGCCTACACTCGTACACATGGAAAAAGAGGGGAAAAAGAACAAAGAAACCCCGACCTTCCTAAAAATCACTGCCTTTTCATTTGTGTCCCTTGTAACTAAAAGCACAATTTAAGCCTGGCATCTCTGCCTTTTACCTTGCATCACTTGTTATGTTTTAATCACCCAAGGACTGCATATCAAAAAAAGCAGTGATAACTAACTGATTCCATCGCCCTTCAAGGCTGAGGACACAAAGACAAGACTAAGGAGGCCTCTTGGTATTATCGCTTTTACCACGTCCTGCTTCAGACACCTAGAAGGTGCCTCAAGGTCTCCAGTCATTATCCTAACCCAGTAGTCCTTTGGATTCCATCCCCTAGATTAGGACAGTTATCTACAATGAGGATTATAGCATGAGCAATCATCTCCTGAGATCCACCGTGTCCCCTCCAACAATAAGAACATCTAGGATTATAACATGAGCGATCATCTCCTGAGATCCACCATGTCCCCTCCAACAATAAGAACATCTAGGATTATAGCATGAGCAATCATCTCCTGAGATCCACCGTGTCCCCTCCAACAATAAGAACATCTAGGATTATAGCATGAGCGATCATCTCTTGAGATCCACCATGTCCCCTCCAACAATAAGAACATCTAGGATTATAGCATGAGCGATTATCTCCTGAGATCCACCATGTCCCCTCCAACAATAAGAACATCTACAGACCACCTTGCTGAACCACAACTGAGTCAACGATCAGTTGATCACAAGGTGATTCATACCAAGTATTGGCTACTCTTTGACCAAGGCTTTTAATTATGCATAGCTCTTGACTTCTTGCCTCCATTTGTCTTCTATTTAAAACCTAAAGCTGATATCAGTACTCTGCAGAGGGGCTTGGGGTCACTAGACACTTTTATCTGTTCCTCTTTTTGATGTGTGCATGTGATTAACTCTCCTGTCTCTGCTCTTCACAATTTCTCATTTGTTTCTTGAATTGGCCTATTAGGATGGGTGGCCTAGCCCAGCCTGTTAGGGGTCCTGGAGAAGGTGCTTGCATTCTAAAACTCTAGTTACAGATGGGTCTTCCATGATTACAGTTTCTTGTAGTAGATGTGAGGGCCTGAGAGCAGTAGAACTGGAAACAGGGCTGTGGCTAGACACCACATCCTGAAGAGAACAGGAGGTTCAGTGAGCTTGAACAAACCACAGCTTTGAGTAACAGAACTGCACTTCACTTCTAAATGGCTTGGGTAAGCATTGAACTGAACAAGGCTTACCATGGCCCCCCTTCGAGGGAAATCATGATCTTTAATATGTACTATTCTAATGTGCACAAAATAAGACGTGTTCTTATCTTATATACCAGCTTCCTTCTCAATGCCCCGAGCTTCTGATTGGTCAGATGGACCATTTAAAAGGCCAGTTACAGCCAGATTAGATATAAGCATGGAGAGTCAAAAATAACTTCCCATTTGAAACACGTAAGTTCAGGTATGACTAAGCTATCTCATGTCCTCTGGCTTTTGGCTTTGAGGGACACAGGTACATGTGACCTTAAGCCCCCTCCCCTTCCCCAAGTTCACAGAGTCAGTTGCAAAACTGAATGAGCACATGCCTGCCTTTTGGACTACTCTCACTGAAGTACTCCAAAAGAATTCTGAAGCCAGATTTAAAAACTGCACCTGATACATGTGTGGGAGGTCAGCTCCCACTTTTTCAAGGGTTCCTATAAGGAGAGAGGGATAAGAAAATATTAGATAGAAAGATAGTGAAGAGGAGAAAGACACACAAGATAGCTTCGGGAGGATCTGAGTCAATATTCAACGGCCTCAAAGGTTTATTAAAAAGACAGCGTGCAAGATCAAAGCACACTGTTCAGCCAAGTGTAGACCCTTCCAAATACCTGGTAAACATACCTGTGACCAAATCATCTCATTAAGCAGCCCTGCTGGAGAAAGCAAGCTCAGATTCTCTGACCGAGTAATTTGGGTCTCTACATACATGCAGCAAGAAAATTTAGCTAAAGGAAGGACTTTCTTTCTGTAGCAAGAAAATTTAGTACAAGGCAGGACTTGAACTGAGGGATGATAACACTTCCAGGATGCGTATCATAAGGATCAGAGCAGAATATTTTGTTTGAGCAGATGATATAAGAAGTAATCAGATAAGAACATTTACATGTGGACAAAGAAAGCAGAACTTTGAAGAGGGAACACAAAGAACCAAAGAAAACTCCTTGTAACAAAGGGGCACTTTTTATTTCTTAGAGAATTTGTAGATTGGTTTAATATTCTTGAAATGTCTCCCTGACAAGTAATATTTTTGTTAGTGTATTATCACCTGACGTTAATTTTTTTCTACTATTGGAAAGAAATATTTTCTACTTTCTTAGAAAAAGATTTTACATGATCTTACTAGTAGTGTCATTTCAGGTACCCCTGTTATTTCTTTCAGCCTCGCTTTCCACCACTATTCATCATACATTCTCTGTTCTCTCCTTCAGTTATTTCCACGAGGTTTTTTTTTTTTAACCATTTTGATTTACTGTTTCTTCCATGATCTCCACATACCACTAGAAACGTGGTAGAAACTCCAATAAATATCTGAGTGAACTGCACTGTTTAAGGAAAATACAGAACTTTAAAACCTAAAACAGTCAAGAACGTAACAATGGTCACTTTTTAAGGAGTTGTCCATTTTGGGGAATTCAGATATAGGAAAGGGCTTGCAGGATATGCAAGAAGTCCCTGAGTTCTATCCCCAGTACTGCAAAAGAGCAAGGGTTTTTTCTACAGATAGGAAGAGGCTGGCATTGCAGTGGGCCGATGGAGAGAAAGTGACGTGCCCATCCCCCACTTCCCTTGCTGCCTTTTGCTACTCTAGGTGCTGAAGAAAAGCCTAGCAAAATGATGAAGATGGAAACTGCCAAACAACTTTTAGATTTCTAGAACCCGAGCTTCTGGTGACTTTCAGATAACATCAGAATGTGCAGCCCTCCTTGTTCTTTTAATTCTCTGCATCAATCAACACAAAGCGTACAAATTTCTGTGAAGATTAACTTGTAGAAAACTTATGCTTGTAACTAGCCCCAGGAGATCAAGATTGATTACTATGTTCTTGCCACAAGGGGAAGAGAAATGGGCACAGAGCTTCCTGCCCATTGTACCACTGCTTAAACCAGACTTTCCCTCCCTTTATAAAAGCCCTTTCTTGGAACCCAGTTCTTTAAGACAGAGCATTGTCAATAATAGCCCTCTCCAGCTTCTCAGGCTCAATTGTTGAATAAACTCGATTTCTCATCTTCTACACACTGGATGAGTGGTAAGCAGGACTTCGGTTTGGAAACAAGAATTGGCAAAACTGGGCTGGGGATGTAGGTAGCTCGGTGGTACAGTACTAAATGTACATAGTGCTTGTATACAGCTCTTGCTATGTGCATTTACCCTTCACTCAGTAGTTAATTCACAGACTGACTAAACAATCTTACATGTAAGATTAGTGTCACAATTTGTTGTAACTATTAACTTGTTCTGAAACATATTTGCTACTTCCAAGGATCCCCAAATACACCATAAAATGCTCTATCTGATGTACTCACTACTTCAACTCAAAATGGAGGTAGCACATGCCAATTTGAAGCAGAGAGAGAGAGAGAGAGAGAGAGAGAGAGAGAGAGAGAGAGAGAGAGAGAGAGAGAGAGAGAGAGAGAGACTGTAACCAAACTGGGTTACAGTCCCTGGATATAGTCTGTGGACACAGTGAGCATTTCTGGATACCAGCTTTTTCAACCCCCAAACAGCCCCAAGACCACTGATGACCACGAAGTTTTAATTCAGCATAGTGATACTTAATTTAAGCAAGCTAGTAGAAATAAGAAAACTTGAAGTTTTGTTTCCCCACTCTTGGAAAAGATGGATTGCAGAGAAGATGAGCTTTATAGTTAAGCTGAGAGGCAAATTTATATCAGTATTTTCTTGAGTTACTGGAGAGTAGTTCCTTCTGTCATGCTCACAGAAAAATAATTATCTATGTGGAATTAAACCTTTCAATGTAACTTCAGCCAATCACAATAGTAAAGCCAGCTACTTGAGAAAATAATCATAAGGAAGTATACTAAATATGTTCATAGGTAGATTGCCCACTAACTTCCTCCCACTAAAGAAATAGAGAAACGAGGGTTGTTTTGTTTTTGTGTGTTTTTTTTTTTTTGAGGAGGTAGTTGCTACATTTACCATAACTATGGAATTTCTTCAATACCTAATTTCCCTTTTCTCCCCATGTAGTTGGTGTCATACAAGACTCTATTCAAACTGGTTAAGGATCCTGGAAGAGTGAAGATCAGAGAATTGTCAGTCTGAAATTTACACCACTACCTGAACAGTTTATAACCTTAGTCAGCATAAGCTCCTCATACAGGTAAGGGTGATTCTTTGTTCAGTTTTAGCTTAAAGGTTAACTGCAAATGTCTGAAAGGATTAAACTGCTTCAATTGTGAAATCTTATCATTAATTAAGTAAGGTAGTCAGCATCATAAGTGTTTAGCTAGCCATGAGTAGCTGCTGGAGTTATAGAAGTTTTCTTGTCAAATTAGCAGAGACCCAGTGTGTACACAGACATTCCACTGAGGGGAATGCACACTTGGAGACATTTTCTTGGAAGCAATTCTGGAAGAGCTCACTTTTATTTGACTTCTTAAGTTTAATGGTAGTTTACAAATTTTAGAAACTGTTTTTCTAGTAGCTTTAGAATCCAAGGCTATTATTGAAGGGGACACAAATTTGGGAAGCTGACGAGGGAGAGCTAGTTGTCATTTTGTTTCTTTAGACTCAACAGCATTATGTGATCCTTCTCCATCTTCTCTTGTCCTCCTTCCATTAGGGAATACTTGTTATGGAGACTCATGGAGGTGCCGGCACTACTGCTGCTTTTAGCACGCAGTGCGTTGTCTCTGAGGCAGAAGCTACTGCTCTCTGTAACAGAAGCTTCATCCCGTACAATCAAGTTCTCCTTCGAACAGAAGGGTTTTTCTTAATAAATGAACTGGTTTACTTCCATCTCTATCTAACTGATTTTGAAATCAGCAACATTACAGATTAGGGTTGCGTATTTAAGACTATCTATAACAGCAGTCCATTGCAGTTCAACAGCTATAAAGGCACTCTGAAACATATGGTACAATTTCTACATAAAAACTGTAAATAAATAAAATGGTGAAGACAGTAGTAGATTTAGTTAAGGGTCTCAGTTATCTGAATGCAGACAAACTGCACAGTCTTTAAGTCTTCCAAAAATGATAATGTATTAGGAAATAATCCTCATTTTTATAAAATCTGATGTATGATTTTAAAGCAATCCAGGATACAGAAAATAATAAGACCATGATTCTGAAGAGGGGCAGAGAATAAAATAATCCCAAAAGGCAGAGGTCAGAAAATGGGAAAATCTTTTTATGTTTATCATCAAGAGAGAAGGTGAGTAAGAAAAACTCTGCTGTACATCATAAAAGAGTTAATGGTGAAGAACACAGAGAAATGGTGTGTTCAAAAGAGAAATCACATTCCTTAAAAGAAACAAAATTGCTTTGATAATTGCAACTTTGGAAGATAGAAATTCTTATTTGACCAGAACCTAGTAACTTTTCTGTTATTCTCACCTGAAAAAAAAATAAATAAGGAGAAAAATAAGTGAGTTTGTATGTGATCCCTCAGTTTCTCACATATACCTCTGCAGCAAAAAAGATTTAAAAATAAAATATAAAAAACCAGCAAGGCTGTGGTGGTGGCACACACTTTAATCCTAGCACTCGGGAGGCAGAGGCAGGCAGGTCTCTATGAGTTCAAGGCCAGCCTGGTCTACAGAGGGAGTTCTGGGACAGCCAGGCCTACACAGAGAATCCTGTCTTGAAAACAAAACAAAACAAAACGAAAAAGTGAAAACCAGGGCTGGAGAGATGACTTAGTGGTTAAGAGCACTGGATGCTCTTCCAGAGGAGCCAAGTTCGAATGAATCTCAGTAGCCACACGGTGGCTCACAACCATATCCATCTGTAACTCCAGTCCCAGGAAAGTCAACACTCTTTTCGGGCCTCTTCAGGCACTGCATGCACATGGTGCATGGACATACATGCACATAAAACACCCATGCACATAAAATAAAAATAAACGTTTTTAAAAAGTAAAAACCACACCTACATTTCCACTGGGTTGAAAACACTATATCCTCTAAATAAACAAACAAATCCTGAAATCCACAGATATTAGATTACAGAGGAGGACACATTAGGGTACTCTAGCCACCAAGCATACCAAGTATAGTTTTGACACATAATTTAATTTATTGAAGTGTGAGAATTTAGCACTACTTGGAATGAGAAATTACTGGTGATCTCATAATGCCCATGGGTTCTGAAGTTTACCCTTGGTCTTAATGTTTTCCTTCTGTTTAATTCAGGACCTTATATGAGTTTCATTAATTTGGAATTGGCTTTACTTCTGGATTATGAAAAAAGACCCTTCTAATAGTACTATAGAAAAGTGTTTTAATCTAGCCATAAATATACTTGGAAACTATATATAATCAATGTTGTAATTAAAAACTAGTTTTTACTTATTAGTTTTAAAAAATAAGAGCTTTAATATAAAAACTTGCAAATAGAAGCTATTTATTAATTTTTAAGTTATATAAAGAGATGGGTTTTATCTGTCTGCTAATGTGGTCACATTTGTAGCATTTCCCTCTGATCAGCATGTATTAATTTGTATGTGAATTTTGATTTCTAGACAAAACCTATCATGATTTACACATAGCTTTATAATCTAAGGACTATAAATTCTTCAAAGCCATGAATGATAAATCTCAGGCATTTTTAACTATTTGTATCAAATTTTGTTTTGTAGACGAAGGCATCACTTTAAATACTGTTGCTTTTATTTCCACTGGACCACTGTGACAACTAGAAAAGGTAAGGCACCATCTGGATTTTCCAGCTCCATCCAATGCATTTTCTTGCTTTACCCAAAAGCTTAAAAAAATAGACTTAACTTAAATGCCACATTAATATTAAGTATATGCAATTCTGTTCTAGCTCCTGTGACAAAATTCAAGGAAATCTGATATAAATGAGTAACAACTCGACATGCATTCAACCATCCACGATTTCTACCACAGCTTTACCGATCACTTATGTCTTTTTGTGTGTTGTTGGTCTCTTTGGAAACTCACTTGCTCAGTGGGTATTTTTAACAAAAATAGGTAAGAAAACATCAACGCATGTCTACCTGGCAAATCTTGTGACTGCAAACTTACTTGTGTGCACTGCCATGCCTTTCATGGGTATCTATTTCTTGAAGGGTTTCTATTGGAAATATCAATCTGTACAATGCAGACTGGTCAATTTTTTGGGAACCCTATCCATGCATGTGAGTATGTTTGTCAGCCTCTTAATTTTAAGCTGGATTGCCATAAGCCGTTATGCTACCTTAATGAAGAAGGAATCCATGCAAGAGGCCACCACCTCATGCTATGAGAGAATGTTCTATGGTCACTTACTAAAAAGATTTCGCCAGCCCAACTTTGCCAGAAAAATGTGCACTTACATATGGGGAGTTGTGCTGGTCATAATTATTCCTGTAATCCTATACTACTCAGTTGTAGAGGCTACAGAAGAAGGAGAAAGACAGTGCTACAATCGGCAGATGGAACTGGGAGCCAGCATCTCTCAGATTGCGGGTCTCATTGGAACCACATTTATTGGATTCTCATTTTTAGTAGTAGTAACATCATACTATTCTTTTGTCAGCCATCTGAGAAGAGTAAGGACCTGCACCTCCATTACAGAGAGAGATTTGACCTACAGATCTGTGAAAAGGCATCTTTTGATCATCCAGATCCTCTTAGTAGTTTGCTTTCTTCCATATAGTATTTTTAAACCCATTTTTTATGTTCTGCACCAGAGAGGAGACTGTCAGCAGCTGAATTATTTAATAGAAGCAAAAAATATCCTCACTTGCCTTGCGTCAGCCAGAAGTAGTACAGATCCCATTATATTTCTTTTATTAGATAAAACATTCAAGAAGACACTATATAATCTCTTTACAAAATCTTAATTCATCACATATACTACCATATGGATGACTTTTGAATGGAAACCACAACAAAATAGAAAAGCATTCATGTGACTCTATTAGTGACATTAAATTAAATGATGAAAATGTCACAGCTTGGTTGACAATGGGCACCAGCAAACCTCTTTGGGTTTTATAAATAAATATAGGCATAAAATTGGACGTACAGTTCTACTTATACTGAAAGTCAAGATGACAGAGACTTTCAGAAGCAAGTCAAGTATACCACAAGAATTCCACTGTGTATGAAATCAAACTTTTTTTTTGTTTTCAGTCAATTGTGGATCTTCTGTCCAATACAGAATATTTTATGACTTGAAGGATAAAGAAGCAAAAGGCTTATAGGTGTGCCTGCTTTCTAACCTAATACATGGACTCATCTATGGTTAAATTTTATTCTGTTGCTAACCTAAAAAAAGAATTAGAAATGTTAAGTACTGGAAAAATTCAACCAGTAAGAAACATCTTCATTTAAATCCTATCAAACTGCATGAATAATGCATTGTAAAGTAAATTTGGTATTATCTGGCTCATTTTACTGGGAAAGGCATACTCAATGATTCTAATATTTAATAAATAGATTTCACTTACAAATATGCTTAAACATTTGGATTATGAGTTGTCAAAATAAAAAGCAATATAATATATAATTATATGTCCATCTTCATGCTATTTTCATGTATTTCCAATATAAATAATGATGTTATTATTAATGACAGTACCTGCCATATAGTTATGCTCAATTAATTTCTGTAAACTAAATGAATGAATGGTAAAGAAGTGTAATCTCGTTACATAAAAGACTAGCCTTTGGATTTAAACTCTCTGGTTCAGTATGGGCTCAATCTCTTATTTAGCTGGACATGTTAATTTTTTTAATCATGGAACAGAAAATATGGCCCGACTCATATCATTACTATTAAATCAGATACTGTTACTATGGCGAGCAAGCAGCTAGTCAGCACTTGCTGTATGCTAGGTCCTCTGTGTATATGCTTCATGAGTAGAATTTTAATCATCACAACCATAAAGCATGTTAATGTACTTACTGATGAAAAAACCCAGATGCATAGTTAAGAGGTCATCTCAATTCCTCCAGTATATAAATATATTTAAGAAGTAATTATTTCTTAGTGATAATTTCTTTCATGTAATCTCGCCAGTAAGAAAAATAGTGATTATATTCTGTATTATATATATTATGATTAAAAAGCAAAAATAAAAACTGTGTTTCCCAAATTATCATAAGCTCCTTTGGAGCTATAATCTATCTTCTTTTTCTACTTCCGTTCTCTTCTCACATATAAACAAAAGAAAAGAGTTGAGTAAAATCAGCCAATAATCACAATTTATCACTTTGTTAGAAACTGCTTAAAGGCTCATTTTCATCTCTTCCACATGGTAATCACGTCAGTGTTCAAAAAGATGTTTTCATTAAGTTCATGTGATACTACAAATCTTTAATTTCAAGGCAGGTTTAGTTCCTGAAATAGAAGTGTAGAACAGATTTTCTAAGAGCTATGTGCTAAAAATTAGTAGACATTGTGTAATTTTCATCAAAACTCAATACAGAAACACACCCAGTAAATCCTTGTTGTTTTTATTTCATTCCTTAACTAAGAGATGAAAATATCCAAAGTTGGAACACATTCTGGCATCAAGTATTAACAATGTATATCTATTCTCTCTCTCTCTCTCTCTCTCTCTCTCTCTCTCTCTCTCTCTCTCTCTCTCTCTCTCTGTGTGTGTGTGTGTGTGCGTGTGTGCGTGCGTGCGTGCGTGCGTGTGTGTGTGTGTGTGTGTGTGTGTGTGTGTGTGTTGGGGCGTGTGCTTGGGTGTGGCGACCTTTAACCCTGGGGCTTGCAGATTATATGAGGCTGGCTGGTCAGCAAGTGCCAGGGATGTGCTCCCCAACATTGGAATTACAAGTATGTGTCACTAGGCCTATCTTTTTACTTGGGTGCTCGGCACTGAACTCAAGTCCTTGTGCTTCTGTGGCAAGCACTTCACCAACTGACTTACCTCCCCAGTGTGTGTAACTATTTGAATACCTGACTGAATTTTTGGTTCAGTAACATGCAGAGACAAAGGAGAATTGGAAATTCCTGGTGACCTCCTTGTGTGCAGGCTGAAAACTGAGGTATCTAATGTATTGACTTTGTAGACATGCAATTCATAGAATAATTCAAAGTCCACTGAGAGACTGCCTGAGATGCTCAGATTTCTCCACAGATACATTATCCTTACATGAGTTTTAACCCCCAAACTCATTAGACTAAGAGGAACTGAAATGATCATTTTTTTTATGGAAACTATACCAATATTAACTCATTGCACTAAGACTTTAAAACACATATAAAACTTTAAAAAGTCATTATTTAAAAATCACTTCACAGGCCTGGAGAAATGGTCATCTGTTAAGAGTACTAGCTACTCTTCCAGAGGACCTGAGTTTGATTCCCAGAACATGCATATTGTGGCTCATGACTGTAACTCTAGTTCCAGGGAATCTATGCCCCCAAGGACACCAAATTCACATGTTACACAGATACACATGCAGGCAAAACACCAACACACAAAATAATAAAATAATTTGAAAAATCACTTTACAGGCCAGGTATGTTGGTGCACGCCTTTAATCCCAGCACTTGGGAGGCAGAGGCAGGCGGATCTCTGTGAGTTTCAGGCCAGCCTGGGTTACATAGTCAGACCTTGTTGAAGAAAATCACTTTACAGCTCTACTTAACTATGTTAAAGATAAATGATATTACCAAACTAGAATTACTTATATTTAAAAATGACATGCAACGAGGTATATGGTTTCTCTTCAAATTGCTCATTCTGACAGAAAATGGAAGCTGTATTAAATTATATGTTGGGTTTATTCTCAACATATTTGTCTTTACATAATTTCCTAAACAGGTGACTATTGTGTTGAATTTTTCTTAGTAATTGAAAAATTGATTATTTAATATCATAGAAAATATTTTATATAAAGTATCATTTTATATAGAGGGAGATCCAGGACAGGCACCAAAACTACACAAAGAAACCCTGTCTCGAGAAACCAAAAAAAAAAAAAAAATCACTTTCTAAATCTACCCTAATTTTAACATTTGTATTTTAGAAATCTCAAACAATATTTTCACTATAGAAAACAGGTATGATTTCCCTTTTCTTCCTTCCTCACACACAGCCTCCTTAAGGCAACTGTGAAATTATAAACCAGGAATTCCAACCATTAAGTCTGGACAAACAAAATTCAGGATGCATTAACTATTTAATCTGAAGCAAGTCAGCCCTTCCTGGGTAGGAGAGGAAGATGACCTGAGGACTTCCTGGTCTTGCAGTCTGCCAGGGCGGGAGCTAGGATGGGTAAGTGGGTGAAAGGAAAGCTGGCGGGCAAACCACACAGGGGACACTGGTCATTCGCTGAACATTTCAGTCATGTACCCTAAAGCTGGAGGCTACCATGTGATAACCCCCTGCCCCAATGATACCATTTCCAAATGTTACTGCAGATAGAAAAGCTTTATAACTGATGTTAAAAATCTGTCTGGCTACAGGAAACATGTCTCTCTGGGCTCAGGTAAGGAGTAGTGGAAGGAGCTACTTCTAATAAGCAAAAGAAATATTCATCCTTTAAAAACTTGTGGAACTTTTTTCAAATTCCAGTGATTAAGAGCTTATAATCAAACGAAATGTGCACAAGTTGCTCAAGGACCTTTTAAGAATAATGCCCAAGTACTGATTATCAGTATGCTTCTTACAATAAAGACAGAAAGGGAGTGGATCTGTATTAAGGAACTGTGAGGAGTAGGGAGAGGGGAAGCTGTAATCAGAATATACTGTATGAAAAAAAATCTATGTTCGATTAAAAAGTGAATTGGTTTTAATGAGAATCAATTCTTTAAAACAATATAGCACAGGGACTTTTGGAATTGTAGCTGGTGTAAAAGAAACATTAGTGAGTGAGCATAAGAGGAAGGACTATTTCAAGAAATCAGCACTGTGACAGCAAGCACCGCTTATTAAAATGTGGAGAATGCACATTTATAATAAAGTCAGGCACTCAGCAGGTGAAAGGAGAACTGAGACCAGAAGGGGACCAAAGAGCAGTCAGGCGTGCTGACACTGGCTGCAGAGGAAACCACCGAGGAAGCACAGTCAGAAACACTGAGGCACGAGGCCTTAGGCTGAGTGTATGTGCAACTGAGGCTAGCGGTTCTGAGAACCACAGGCTGAGCTCCCAGACCTCCTGGGTCAGGCCCCGCTCGGAATGGAGAGTACTTGTGCTTGGCAAGCAGTTTGCACGCTGAACAGCTGCTTTTCTTCAATTACTGAAGATGTACCAGAGTGAAAGAGACAAGGCTGAAGGATGCTGTGTCTCTGCAAAGCCAAGCAATGCCTTGGGATTCAGGGGAGCTGAGAGAATCAGGCCAACTCTCCCAGGTCAGCCAAGGAGCCAGGAACTGCACCGACCTTGACAACGGTCTGATTTCCCTACAAAGTACTTTGAATTTCAGGGTGAGAGGACAAAAGGGAGGAAACATCACTGATTCATAATGGAAGTTTCCCCAACCATTCACAAGATAAAGAATTAAAGGGAAGAAGATAGCAAGAGAAAAAACAAACCAAAAAACAAAAAACCAGCATACATGCCTCAGTGCCCACAAGGAGGCAAACCACAAGCAATATAGTATTTCAACAATGGGTCTTAACTTGGGGCAGTTTTATGCCTCAGGAGACATTTTTGATTGCCACAACCTGGAGGGCTGGAGATGTTACTGGTATTTCATGGGCAAAGGCCAGGGGTATTGCTTAAGCATACTGCAATATCCTAGACGGCTTCCCACACCAAGGGTCAAATCCCCAATCTCACTAGTATGACTGCCTGGAGATCCTTCATTATCATGACATGGCTCCTTAAATTTCAAAGAAAAACATTTAAAAAAATACAATTTCTTGAGAAACTGCTTCTCTAAAGCAAGCAGCTTCCACTATGATTATGTGGTGCTATATGCTCAAATCTAAACAAAATACCTCTTTTCAACTTAATTATGATTTCAAAAGGGAAACAGCCACTAAGCAGAGGAAAAAGTACGATTAATCAATATAAAATTTACTGCTTTTAGATCATCTTGTAAGGCAGAGAAAGGAAAGGGGGAAGGAGGGAGGGATGGGGAGAGAGAGAGACAGAGACAGAGATAGGAGAATATGTGATTGATTGATAGCTAGATGAAACAAATTAAATCTAAATTTCCTCACGGAAGTGAAGCATTGCCATGGTCTTTATTTTCTTCATTAACTATAAAGGATGTAAACAAATAAAACCTTTTAACTGTAGAAACCAAAATGTACATATATGAACCAAATAGATACATAGACAAGTCACTGACTTGGATGCAAAAAGTCCTGGATAGGCTGCTTTAGTGGTAAAAATATTAACATAATAAACCAAGGGAAAATTTAGATCATTAGTTGTGTGAAATATATCGGTATTGTATGTGAGAGGGTACAGCTGGAGAATTTCTGGATATACGGATGTTCTGAGACCTAACAGGTATGAAGGCTTTACAATGACCAGCAAGCAGGATCACCCACTAGAACAAGCACCTGAATCTCACTAAGTTTAGGTAAGTTACTAAAGTATTAGGAAATTCTATTGACACAACCTTCAAAGTATAGCTGCAATCTAACTGCTCTTCCTTTTTTTCTGTTCTCTTTGGTCACCTGCAATGCTCCTACTCTGCTTTGAGCTGAGCACAATCATCTCCAGTCTCCATGAACTCATTCTGATTGTTGATCACTCTGCCTGGGCCATAGTGATTTCCCTGCTGCTTATCCAAGCAGGCCACTTGTGGTTATGTCTTGGCTTTTCTTTACTCTTGGTATCGACTCAGCATACTCCTTTCTAGTTCCTTCAAGTCTTTGCTTGGGTGCTATGTCATCTCAATGTACCTGCTGTGACAACTCTATTTAAGCTCCTCCTCCTGCATACCCCCTCTCCCCCTTACCCCTTCTTTCCTTCCCTCTCTCTCTCTCTCTTTTGGTTTTTCAAGACAGGGCTTCTCTGCATAGCTCTGGTTGTCCTTGAACTCGCTCTGTAGATCAGGCTGGCCTTGAACTCACAGAAACCTGCCTGCATCTGTCTCCTGAGTGCCTCTCAGTTTCTAAAATGCCAGTTTACTTCTTTCTGCACAATGACTTGCTATTTGTCTCCCTGCATTAGAATGTCAGCTCCACAAGGGCTGTGACTGTCTTGTTCACTGATGTAGCTCCAGGTCCTAGGACAGTGCCTACCACATAGTAGGCACTTGAAAAGTATCTTTTGGATGAATATCTTAAGAAAATATACCCAATTCAGCAGTGTCAATTAAGTAAACTGAATATTCCATTCACTCATGCAAAATACCCAAATTTCAGGTACCATCAACATAATGGTACCTGAATATAAAGGCTATCAACACTACTGCAAGCCCTCTGTTGAGTTTCCCTGACAACTGAAATACAGTGCTTTTGCCTAGTGACTTCTTAATTTGCAGTCTGAGAATTACTTCTCTATTTCCTTCTTCAGTGGATTTCTAAGTGCTTCCTAAAAATTACATGGCATGTCCCTCTGAAAAAGAAACTAACTTAATATAACCCAATATAAAAGTACTTTTAGGCCTTTGCACACACTGTTCCTTCTCTGTGAAATAGTCCCTTGTCCTCATACAACTACCCCATCATTCAAGACTGCCTTCAGGAAACCCTCTGATGCCATCTTTTAATGATACCACCCTCTATAAAAATTGGTTTGCCTGTCTATAAAGATCACACCCAACAACTTCTTTTACCCTTGTATACTTCTAGCACTTCAAAAAACAAAAAGATGTGGCTAACCAGACATGGTGGGGGTGGGATTACATTTCTGTAATATCAGCACTTGGGGTGGTAGAGTCAGGAGGCCAACCTCAGCTACACAGCAAGTTCAAGACCAGCTAGGGCAGTCATTAACCCTGTCTCAAAAAACCAAATCCAAACCAAACCAACCAAACAAACAAAAACCAAGACAAACAAACAAAACATTATTATTATTATTATTATTATTATTATTATTATTATTTATAAAAGACAGTTATATTTCTTTCCCTGAAACTCAGACTAATTGCCTGACCTTTTATAACTGATATGGCCAATCAAATGCCAAAGGTGTGACATGGAGCCAAAACTGAGATCTAGGCATCTACAGGCCTGGTAACTTCCATTCCTTTGAAGACCCGAGCCACTGTCCTTCTGGAGATGGGGCCACATGAAAAGAGCAGGGGAAGTGTTGACTAGGAGAGCTCTCTAGTTTCAGTTAGCAGAGCTGTCAGCAGACTGACTCAAGTCTCTGTGCACTGGCCCCATGGCCTTGGCCAACAGTCTGGGTGTCAGAGGCGAGCACTTCCAGTCTATCTCTAACCAGACTGTACAGGGAACAAGTGATGTCAGTTGTTGTTTAAAGTCACTTAGTGTTGACAGGTGCTTGGACTCTAGAAGTATGGAATAAGATGTGTTCCTTAGTCTCTTCTCTGATACTGTCATACTTTTAGGGCTTACACTCCGTGTGAAGTGGGCAATCAGATATTTAGAGAATATGTAAACAGATGCTAAACTAGAAGATGAAGTCAAATATAACTACTTTCATGTTTTGTTTAATTTGGCTTCCCATTATATCAAATATCACGACCCATCAAAATCTGACTATATTATTAGAAGCATTACACATAATCGTAACTTGTTATATAATATTTACAAAAATTTCTGTCGAGGACAGAATTCACACAAAATATAATTGTTGAGCAAACACTTTTACACATAATGCTGTTACATAACTAGCAATCTGTTTTTTATAAATTTTAAGTTTTCAGATTATCGTTTTTCTAGTATGTATTTTAAAGAGTAAAATATTTGCCTTATATGTATATATGGAGAAAAATTTTACTCTGTATACATTCACTGTTTTATATTTATTAAATGTAAAAGAACAACAGACTGTAACACTATTGACAATTTTTCCTCTGTTCACTTTTGTGGTGGTTTGACTGAGAACACCCCTCACCCCAATAGGCTCACAGGTTTGAGTGCTTGGTCCCAAGTTGGTAAACTGTTGGAGAAGGATTAAGTGGTGTGGCCTTGTTAGAGAAGGTGTGTTGCTGGGTGGGCTTTGAGGATTCAAAAGCCCATGCCAGGCTCAGTTTCTCTCTCTCTCTGCCTCCTGCCTATGAGTCAGGATGTAAAACTCTCAGCTACTGCTCCAGCACCATATCTGTCTACTTCCCATGATGTCCATGAACTAACCCTCTGAAACTTTAAGTGCCCCCAATTAAATGCTTTCTCTTACAAGAGTTACCTTAGTCATGGTGTTTCACTACAACAATAGAATCCTAAGACAGTTTCCCACAATTCTTACTCTCTTTGCATAACTGAAGATTTTAAAGAATAAAAGTATGCATCTATTGGGTTGTTTATTGTCAAGTTTTCATAATGACAGTACCAATGTCAGATCTCCACATTTGAAAAGAATGAACAATAAGACATTGTACAACTAATTTGCACTAATGGGCATTTTGTACATTTTACAGTGATTTTCATTTGCTATTATTACATTTAATTACATGGTTTTGGAATTGCATGAGGATCCTCAGCTTTTAGCTATAAGAATTTCCATTACTAACTTCTACCTAATTTCCTTAACCATTTAAAATACGCAAAAGAGTAAGGCCTTTAAAAATACGCCTAGAAGGAAGGAACATCACCTTTGTGCACACTGAAGGTTAGATAGGCCAGGGCCAACCCAGCTAAGCATGAAAGCATAGCCTATGGCTAAAGAGACCTCAGAGACTCTCTGGTAGTTAAAGGCCTTAGAAGGTGCCAGGGATGAATGAGAAAGCCCACTAGGCTCCTTTATGGCCTGCTTCTGTGTTTTTTGACATTGATAGCAGGGACTGAGCCATCTCATTAACTCAATACAAGGATAGAACAGGAAGAAGGAATAATAATCTTACTGATACTCTAAGAGTACAAAGTGCATTCTGTCTAGAATCATGACTTCCTGCTATGTTTGAAAAACTAGGTGTTTGACAGCACCAAGGAGAAGGGGAGGGGTGAGCTTGGGCAGCAGCAGGAGGTAGAGAGGGAAGAGCAGTGGGATGCACCAATGTGTGCTCTTCCTTGATCACTCCCTCGCTCCTTGGGCCCAAGTCTCTAAAGCCACAGCTCCAGAGTTCTTCTTAGTCCAGGCTCAAAGACTATCCTTGGCTGTGGTATTCCAAGGGTACCAGACTTAGGTTTTACTGATGGCATTAAAAAGACTCTTGAGGATAAAGGAGCATGATCTCCCCCAAATAGGACATGGTGAGCTTTTATGAGGGACCTGCAATCATAAAAAAATCTTGCTACTGAGGCACCATGTTTCTCTTGAGTAGACTCCATGAAATCTACATCAGAAATACCACAGGTCGGAAATGACATTAGAAAAAAGTTACTGTGGTTTTTAATAATAAGCCAAATGAGAACTCTTACTATTGCCAATTTTCTTCCACAACTAGATGAATAGAGAAAGATACTTGTAAACATCAGCATTATGATTAATGGGAAAATCTTTGAAGGCCATAGAAACATTCTGACTGTAGGCATCCCTCTATTTGAGACTTTCCAGTGCATTTCAAACAAAGAAAGACCTAATCAGAACAATACTGCCTATTTTGGTATCACTGTAATACAAGGGTGTTGTAGTTATCTTGGACTTCTCATACTCTAGTAACTTGGTGCTCAAAGGATAAGGTACGCATTGGATGGCAATCAGAGTGCTCTGAACACTGTAGGGTCAAAGCTTTACAGTAAGACATTTGAAAAATAATTGTTAAGGACTGTACAGCAAACCACCACAGGGCTGGATTACAGTCCTCACATATACAGACAGTTATTAAAGTAAACTATGTTTTATTTTTAGAGTATAAAGTAACTACTTAGGGCCTATCAAAATATAGTAGTTGTTCTTTATACAGTTTACATCCGCATGCCACTTTAACATGAAATGTTAAAGTGGCATCCACTTGTGGAAGTACAGTGACAGTTGACCTACTTCCCCTGTTCATCAAGCTACTCAGTACTACTAGAGTTTTGATTCTATTTTCATTTTAAATTTTTATTATTTTAATACAGACTTTTAGTGAGAGGATTTGTCAGGCCCATTAGCTCTATCTTCTTTAATATGATTCATAACCTACACTGTCTCTTCTAGTCGTAGGTGTTATTTTTAATTATTTTGTGCTGATACAGGTGCTTGTAAGAAGTTAGGAGGTAACTTATTGGGATGAATTGGCTTCTTCATCATCCCTTTCTTTTTAAAAGAAACTGATTTTTACTACTTCACAAATAACAGTGATGCTGCAAAGTAGCGGTGGTGCAGTCAGCAAAGACCACGAAGCTGACTCTGATCGAAGGCGACTTTCTCCCTCGGCTCCAATCCGATGAATGGTTTTTTGTTTGGAGTATCTGCTATTCTGGCACTGCCCTTGTCTCCTATTTTTTTTTTTTCAGTTTACAACATTTCAGCTTTTCTTGAAAAACAGAAATCCAGTTGAAGAAAAGTTATAGAAAAACAAATGATAAATTTAAGCATATGGTTAATATTTTTAAAAATAGTTCTATTTTCCTTATTTATTGGCTTGCTGTTTTTCTCTTATGTATCTTTTAGGAAAAAAAAAACAAGGAAACTGAAATTACAGTGTTCCTGTTAAGAATTAGTACAATGACTTTCTGAATACAAAGTAGTTAAATTAATTCTTATTTGCAAGTAAAATTTATATTAATGTTCTTTATATTAAAGAAAAATCCCTGGTTATTATTATTATCATCACCTAGTTTCTCTTCATAAAGATGAAAGTTAGTGAAAAGAAAGACTTACCTTCACATCCCTGTGAATTATGTTATTATCATGACAGTAGCGCAGAGCTTCCAGTATCTGTCTCATGTAATGGCTGTAAAATACAAGAGAAATTGAAAACTGTAAAAAACTTCCATTGTTAAAAATTAATACGTAGTGTCTCTACTTTATAACTCCCACTCCCACTAACTTTATATTAGCTAGCCACAAACATCTTTCATTCGAGCAAACAAAACCTAAGGAAAAAGTTGAGAAACTTACATGCTCCTTCAAGGAACAGAATGTTCTGGGCTAAGTTAAAAGCATTCTGCATAATCAATCAACAGTAATAAACACACTAAAGAGGCACACTATGGATTGCTATGAAGGAAACTGCTGGGAGCTATCGGAATGATTCTGACTAAAGGGGCTGTGGCCCTCAGTCAGCCACTCAAAGCGGCTCTCTACCTGGTGTCCATTTAGGCAGGAGGAGAATCCATGTGATTTCTCTTTGTTACTTAATCATGCTTTACTTGAGGGGACTCTTGAACAAAGCAAGGCTATTTCTAGACAGCTAGGGTCTGCAGAGGCTTCCACCGGGTACAGGCAAAGAACAAAGGAGGAATTGATGTTTTTTAAAAAGTTCTAACAGGGCCAACTAGTCACAGTTACTATGGGTTTATATCTGGATGAGACCATCTGAAGCTGAAAATAAGGTAAGTTGAAAATGTATTAAACACATCCCTAACCTATTACAAACATTAGTGTCTAAGCTTAGTTTGCCTTAAGTATGCTCAAAACAATAACATTAGCCATACTGCATATCACTAGCCCAGGAAAAACTTGAAGAGTAGTTTCTACAGACTACATTCTTTTTTTTTTTTTTGGTTTTTCGAGACAGGGTTTCTCTGTGTAGCTTTGCGCCTTTCCTGGAACTCGCTTTGGAGACCAGGCTGGCCTCGAACTCACAGAGATCCACCTGCCTCTGCCTCCCGAGTGCTGGGATTAAAGGCGTGCGCCACCACTGCCCGGCGTGACTACATTCTTTTTATTCCATCATAAATACAAAATTGGGAAGTCAAACTAAGGCAAGACAGAGATGCCCTCCCCTTTCATCTCAAGCAGCCACTGTACAGAAGTGCTCTATTTCAATATTTTATTGTATACAGTGTTCACTAAACTTGGTTGTGCTTTCAGACAGTATATTTCTGACACTAAAACAAAACAATTTAAGTTAGAGCACTCACAAATGACCTTACAGGCATGTTTATGACTTAAGACAAAAAGTTTCCTTGCTTTATAACAGAAAGATTTCTATTAAGTATCCTCTTGTACACTACAGTATGCTACAGTCTAAAATTCTCATACAAATATCCCTCTATTAAACATATGGATTATTTTATATATTATAATAGATTACAAGTTTCCCTATTTAAAAAAATAGGAGACACAAGAGAAAAAAAAACGTAAACTTAAAGTAAGCTAGCTTTTTTTTCCTATACAGATCATCTCTCCATACCTGGGCCCTAAGCAGTTCTTAGTGTGATGCTCCACTGAGAAGACATGTAGGGGTTTGTCCGGGCCAGTGTAGCCTGCAATTAACTTTTGTTTAAGTCAGGAGGACTTAACTTACTGTTGGGGACTTTTACTCATTCAAAGTAGACCTTGGAGGAGCTGTGATCCCCTGAAATGGCTAACAACAAATGTCAAAGTGGTTTGAAACTTGCAGTAAAGTCATTATATTATAGTTGTTATTAAGTTTAGTCAAAGTTTTAAATGTCAATTGAGATGTCAAAATGGAGGGCTTAAATTAGGCAAAGTGGAAATGTATACACAAGAGCAGACTATTTTGGATACATAATACTAAGATAGCCACCTAAATTATCTTCAGCCTAAAGAAAATCCCTATCTTCTAGCCTTAAAAACCCAAAACGAAGTCAGTGACTGAGCATTTGAAAATGTGACTATCATTGTACTTCATTACTTGGCTAGATGAAGCTCAGTGACAGAGGGTTTGTGTAACATGAGCAAAGCTCTACATTTAATGCCCAGCTGCTAGAAAATAGTATTTGATTCAAATATGCATGCACAGCAGGATCTCTAAGTTATACAAGGGGAGAGGAGAACTTTTTCCTCTATAAATTCTCACATATCTAAACTAATAATCTTCTACCTCTTAGTCATGATCCTTGGAGGCTATGCATGGAAGAGAGTTGCTGACCCAACTTTCAAACCAAAAAATGTCATTTCATAAAATATCACAGTGCATATTTTCAGAAAACCAAGTGAATACATATATTTCCCTCAATCTTGAAGAATCAGAAAAAATGATAATTCTATACAAAGAAAGAACTGTCCAACAGCTCATTTACTGCCTCCAGAACAGTGGTTTTAACCTGCCGGTTGTGACCCCTTTGACAGACCTCTACCTTCAAAAACATTTACATTATGATCCAGAACAGTAGCAAAATGGCAGTTATGAAGTAGCAATGAAAATAATTCTATGGCTGGTGGTCACCACAACATGAGGAACTGTGTTGAAGTGTCGCAGCATTAGGAAGGTTGAGAAGCACTGCTCTAGAAGGAGGTGTTTTGAGGTTAAAGATGGTGGGTAAAGAAAGATAACTCAACTTACTCCTGTGGTTAACACTGGGTTAAAAAGTCTAAATATTTGCTGGGCAGAAGAGATCTTATCTCTGATATGTTCCTAGTTAAAGATTATTTACGGTAAATAGAACCAGGGATATTTGAGGTGTGGGCAGCTTCATGGAGAAGATAATATAAGCCAACCAACATTCTCAGGTATAAACCAAGGATGTTTCATAACTAAAATGCTCTCTGAAGCGTGTGGAATCCCACTAGCCCCTGGACCAGAGGTGTATTGTTAGTTTATGTGGGAAGAAGTGATGTGGGGAGCTCTCGATAGTCCAGGTCTCCCTCTGCCTCAGATGGGCCTTTTGGTTGTCTTCATCCTTCAAATCAGTTAGCAAAGCTTGCCACTAGGAAATGGACCACTGTGATTTTTAAGAGTTGGAGTCAATGTGTTAGCCTATTCCAGAACTCATCAGCACTGAAAGGACAGAGGCTGCCCCTAACTGGGCTGTGTTATACTGTGTTATACTGTGTATACTGTCATACAGATCTGTGCTTTGCTACTCTTCTTGAAACTCAGCCAGTTAGAGAAAAGCAGCTTTAGTCATTTGATTATTTAGGTCTCTAAGACTTGCAGCTGGACTCACTGGACTACCCATACAAGCTAAATTTCCTCATAGTAAAGCACAGGAGCAGAGAGAAGAAAGGAGTTAAAAATTACCTGGCAGAACACTACACACCATGACAAGAGTCTCTCTACCCTGTTTTTGATGTGGCCTAAGAGGGAACACAGCTAATGATGCCACCCGAGTCTCCCTGCTCCCCTTTTCATTGTTAGGGAAAACCAGACTTTAATAAGGTGTGTCCACACGTTTCTGAGCAACGCCACTTACTGGTCCCACTGGTGCTCTTTTCTGCTGCATTCTGAAGAGTTCCTTTCAGAAAACCACCATTTACCAACAAATATAAGTGGGTTTAAAACAGTCAATAAGCTTTCATCTTGATATATACACAAACGTCGACCTTTTCCGTAAGTCTCAAGACTGAGAGCGCCCAGAAGTCATTAAAGTGCATGCTATCACCTCTCCCTGCCTATGCCGAGACCCAGACCAACCGTAGAGCAGGACTGAAATGAAAGGAGACTGAGGTGAGAGGAGAAGGAGTGAGCACTAGGACGCCAGGTGCTCCAGCAAGGAAAACAACCACCTCCCTTCATCGAGGAAAAGTGCAAAGAGTACAAATTCTCAAATTTTGATTTTCTCACTTTATGCTGTTCTTAATAACTGTACAAAAGACCATTTGACCAGCATGCAAGAGGTCCTAGGTCCAGGTCAATGCTTGGTGATTAAAAAATATATAAAAGTTTCCTTGAATTCTTTCAGAAATGTAAGAAGTGTATGTGTGTGTGTGTGTGTGTGTGTGTGTGTGTGTGTGTACGCAAAAGTCTGAGAGTTCAATTTACTTTAACAAGGTACTTCACCACAATGCTACAAAAAATCAAGATAACACTGACTGCTTGGAGTACTGGGGCATGCTTTTTACTTTGGAAGCACAACAAAAGATGACAATTTAAAAATTGTGATATAAGCTCAAAAATAGAAGAATGGGACTTAAAAACACCTAGAATGTGCTTTAGAGAGCATGATACACCAGACATTTAGCTTTCATTCTACCATATGTTAGTGATACAAGTAAAAAGTATAGTTAACATCGGAAGCCTTCTTTTTCCCAGCTCCAGGAGTACAAAAGCAGCAGTTCTCTCACACTGCCCATACTCTTGTTCTGTGCTACAGTCACATGCACTTCATTGTCCACATTGGGGCCCCTTGCTCCTCAGCCAATCCACACAGGACTAGATGTTGTATTAAGGTAGTTACATAGTTGTTTCTAATTATGTCCTTCTAGGATAATATAGTTATAAAAGGAATGAAAGGAAACTTATAATCACTTGATGTAACTGTTTTTCAAATGATAAAACAGTTCAATAAGTCCTTATAGGTTTGTGAGTCTGAACCCTTTACCATATTGTGGCCACTGACTGAGGAGAATGCTCGAGCTCATGGATCAAATCAGTAACCTGCCAGTGCATAATTATGCTGTGACTGAATACAACCAAGGCAGAAAGCTGTATTGCTTTAAGTCTATAAGCTAGTGCTGTAGTGCATGCATGACTACTATCATTTTCATTTTTACTTCTCTTTTGAGTCATTAAGATTTTATGACTACTGCTCCACTTAGTATAACAGTCATCGTTTGGTTGAGAGACCACATATTGGCCTGAAGCAACATATTCAGCAGAAAGATGGTGCTTTTATTTTTGTTCCTCTTATTCTTCTGCGCTTGCCTCAGATTAACCGATCACATAATAATCTAAAATCACTAGAAAGCAAAATAAAGAACTAATGAGGCACAATTTGCCAAACCTTCAACCTTAAGTCTACATGGTTTCTGGGCTACTAAACCCCTTTGTAGAAAGTCACTGGGAAGGGGTAAAATAGGAGCATTTGTGTGCAAAAGCAAAGTCATGTTAGCAGATGCTGTGTTTGCCATTCATTGCACATTTCCAGCTGCTGTCAAGCTTCCACACACACTGAAGCAGCTAAGTCATCTGCGGAGGCATCAGCAGTGTGCTGGCAGACAGAAGAGCTGGTTCCTTCCTGGGATTTCTTGGTCAATTCTGCCTTTTACTTCCACTTTACTTCTGGGGATTAGATGCAGATTACGTACCTGGCTACAGCTTCACTGTACACAAAACCAGCATCAGCTCGCTTTACAATTTCAAAACACAGATCTGCTCCATCCATACTGCAGAGAAATGTGAAAAAGAATATTAGAAAAGAGGAACATCAAAGACAACATTCTAAGTGAACATATTATTGTTGGGAGCTGACTGACTACTGATGATTGTACATTATTTAAATCCTCCTCCTTTTAATGAAAAGCACACACCAAATGTAGAATGCATTACAACCGCCTGTTGAAAATCTACAGAAAAAGAAACGTTTAAGGAGATTAAGCTAACGGAAGTATCAAATAACACAAACATCACAGTAATGAGTCTCAGAAGAGAGCAACTCTAGAGGTGGTGGGTGTAATTTCTGAATTAAATTACCAATCTCTATGTCAAGTAATGTAGTATTTTAAGAACACAAAGGTTTCTTTTTTATATATAACATTTTGCAATAATTATCACCAATAAATGGGAAATTTAAGTTACATTCTGTGAAAAGAAAAATTAATAAGCCAATACAGAATTTATTTATTTTACCTTCCATTACCCAAATCAATTTCTATAGATACATTCTAACACACTTTTTTTGCTTTTTTTTTTTGTTTTTTTTTTTTGATGTGATGGTAATACCCTGTTACTACCTTGCTCTAAAACTTAGAATAATTTTCAATTTCTCACCTTGTAGGTGAGATCGCTTTGACCTAATCTGCCCAATGACATTTTAAGAAAATCAAACTGTCATAGACTGATCTTATTATTACTTTTTTAATATGCCATTTCCTTTTCCTTTTTCCTGGTATATGCTTCTGTATATACTGTTTTTCATATTTAAAACCTACCTTAATTCAAATTTTCATTCAATTCCCATCTATAAAGAAAACTCCCTCAGTGATTACCAGCTTTTAATTGCTAACAAACTACAGTCTGCATCATAACCTTTAGGCTTTATGCAACCTAAGCACACACAAATGTACAGATACATACATGAAACTCATGTAAGATTACTTATATTAAAAATTATTCAACTATTAACAGCTAGTATTTTCAAATGCTTCTAAAGTATTTTGAAATTCTCTAGGTCAGTTTTCAATATAATTATTGCAAGTAAAATACTGAGAAATATAAATTCCTGGAATGGAAAGTCAAGGCACTCACACACAAGTATTAGGAGATTTCATGGGAAACAGTCTGTCAGATTTCCTTTCATACTTATAACTAAGCGCCCCAAATCAGTCTGGTTATGTCCATTGCTTTTCCCAATGACTATAGCTACACCTATTGGATATGCAAAGAACAAGTGTACACTGTCACACCCTACAACAGTCCAACAAGAGTATAAAGTCCTAAAAACCAGTTTATACTTTCAACACATTATAATCCAATATTCAGCAGAAGACTGAGCACACAGAACTTAATCAACAGTTGGTTACATCATTTAGATCTTAGTGTGGTTTATGTCAATGAAACATTCCCATATTTATATAAGGCTTTTACATGTCATACTTGGGCATTTTTCAATGTCAAGTTGGATTATTTAAAATGTTTATTATGTAAAAAATTGTGGTTTTGTTTTGTTTTGCATCCCCCTCATGCACTTAAGGCTTGTGAACAACTCTGATCATGCCCTAGAAGAGAATTCTTGAGTGGCAGCTGCTAGGTCAAGGTATTTACCATAATGCTTTTGCTAGCCATACTGCCAGGCACCTTTTAACAGTTCATACTGTTACTGTGGAGTGTGAATGCCTTTCCTCTCCGATGCCCTCACCACAATGACTACTCTTTTTCATCTTGGCCAGAGAGGAGGAAAACAGTCATTCACGCTTGCTTTAATGTACATTTCCTTGATTACTAGAAAAGCTGAGTGTTTTCTTCATTTCTTTTTACTGTAGGGTGGAAAATGGCTGCAGTTTAAGTTGGTTAGTTGATCTATGAGAACTAAAAAAAAAATGAAATCTCATAGTGAAGAATTTCTTCTATTTAGGCATTTTCCCTTCCCATTGAAATTTAAGGATAAGTGCCATTCAAAAAGTTGGATAGAGGAGAAAGCCCAATGGAAAGCATAATACAGCAATAAAGATCTTGGGCAGGAGACGGGGAAAGGAGATGGTGGTGGGGAGGTGGCAACATGATGAAAAGCTCAAGTCTAAGAAGGGAACTATTCTGTGACACAACCAGGAATCACTCACTGACCAGTGCTATAGTTGCCAGCACTATCAGTCTGTTCCTCTCTGTTCAGATCTGAAATACTAGTACCTCCGGTGACTATCCTCACACATCCACATCCACACATAGGCATTGGTTTTTTCTGGTTTCTGTTTCCTTCCACTGACTGCTCTATTCTTGTATCTAGTATTAGACAATTTTAAATACTGTAATAGCATACTGTAATATTTGGCAAAATTAAGTTTCACATTATCTTTATGAACTTTTTCTCCCAGTTAAACATTAAAACAATTTTGTGAAATTGTAAAATATCTTTATATTTTAGCTCAGATGAAATTATTTATATTAACTTCCAGAATTTAATATTTTCTAATATTTTTATCTTACTTCTTTTCATATATACATTACAGTTTTAAGCTTTTTTTATATTGATTACAAATAGTGATTATTAGTTTCTTCCATAGGTATTATATCTCTATATAGCTAGTTCTCTCTTTTCCCTTCCTCCCTCTGTTCCTCCCTCCATCCCTCCTTCCCTCCTTTTTTTTTTTTAGTTTTTCTAGACAGGGTTTCTCTGTGTAGTTTTGCGCCTTTCCTGGAACTAGCTTTGTAGAACAGGCTGGCCTCGAACTCACAGAGATCCGCCTGGCTCTGCCTCCCGAGTGCTGGGATTAAAGGCATGTGCCACCACCGCTTGGCTCTCCCTTCCTTCTTTAACTATAGTGCTGAGGATAGAACTCAAGGCCTCACACAAGCTAGTCAAACGCTGAGCTACACCCCTAGCTCTGGAGTTTTAGTTATTAATAAATGAGGTCTTTTGAACATTAGATTTTTTTTTAATTCAGAGATTTATAACCAGGAGCACTGAACAAAATCACTGGTGTAACTTTTAAAATGTTCAGGCATGTTTTAGGAAGGATTATTAAGAAAGAATAATGACCATGAAAGTACCTTTGTATTATTAAAGCCATCTGATTATTTATAACATTAATTGATATTAAGTTTAAGCAATGCACTAATTTTAAGTTTCATGAGATACAGAAGTAAAAACTAAAAATATTGTTATTTATGTAAAATTTATTCACCATATATTTAATCTATACATATTCATAATATATGCAATGCTGATATAATAACCTTGAATATTTTAGACAAAACTGATGATTTCTTTCCTTTGATACATTATTTGAAAATATAATACTTCTAAAAACAGTGAGAAGGCTTCTTTTACTGCTCTTCTCTTTGGTTTCCCATCGTGGGGTACTTATTCAGCAGTTCATGAATTTTCCAAAAGCATGCTTTATATTTTCCTAGTTGTCTCCTAAGAGAGTGAAATGAGAGGGAGAAGAAATCTCGTATGGAAAAGGATGAGGAGGGCTTCTGTACTGCACGTGGAGAGAAACCAGGGGAGGTTTACTATAAATCATAGAAAGTGATGGAATTACGAATGAATGACTTTAACTGCTCTTTCTGTCTGTATGAATCAAGAATTATTCATATAATTAAGAAAACGATCCAGAGGCAATGCATCAGACAAACAAAATAGGTATGATTGTGTGTATATTGAACAGGATGAGAATCCGTCACTCCCAATTCTGCCATTCTGGCCTAAGGATGAATTTGAGCTGAAAGTACAGCATCATACATTATGATTTCAGAGCCATGTCAAATTGTAGTAGCAATTCCTACATGTCTATAGTTAGTTTCTGCACCTCTCTCATAGCACACCAACTTGTAAGAGTCATTTGTATGCAAATGACTCTTTGAGGAACACTGTTATATAAAGGACAGACAAAATTTCTCTGACCAGCATTTTCTTTGAAGATGACAAAAACAACTATACAACCTAGATGAAATTAGAAAGCAACATTTTACATCTTCAAAGAACAACCAGCACAACAAACTGAAAACAGAAGAGATGAGACATGAGCAAGAAGAGGTGCTTCTGCCCTGGGCAGTGGGTAGTGATGGCATGCAGAAAGTGAGCTATACAAAGGAGGCAGCTGGAGGGGGGGCACCTTTGGGAAACAGCGAAGTGACAAGGTCCTGATTCTTCTGCACCTGGATGATCTAAGAGCACAGACTGAACTCTTGTTTGGCAGATGTCTGAAGAGCTTGCCAAAGGCTAAACAGCTGTGTTTTGGAAATGGGGAGATAAGAGTACATTCTGGTGTGACATACTGGTAGTATAGGAAACACCTAAATGCTTATTATTAATTACTATGTAGGTAAAAGGTGAACCTAGAAATTTCATCGAAAGCAAGCACTCAGAGTATGTTTCCTGATCATAATGCAGTTGTGTTAGAGGTAAATTAATAAAACAACAATAAAATCCCCCTAAAACTTGTTAGTTGAAGAAAGTATGCTCAGTAACTTATCAATCAAGGAAAAACTCATAATGATAATTAGAAAATATTTCTAACATTGACAATAAAGAGTAGGTGTCAAAACTTTTGTAAGATTGAGGTATCAGCCTGGTTGTGGTAGTGTAAACCTTTAATCACAGCATTCTAGAAGCATAGGCAGATGGGATTGCCATCAGTTCTAGTCAACCTGGTATATATGGTTGAGTTCCAGCATTACATTTTAATAAGTTGGGGCATAGTTCTAATCTTACAGTGTAATAAGAAGGCAATCCATGTAACACACACACACACACACACACACACACACACACACACACACACACACAAATATAACTTGGCCTTGGAGAAACTTTTCTTTAGTCAGCAAATTCACTGTTCATGGAAAATACATCAATAATCAATATAACCCTTCTGAGAGACTTTATAGTGCTTGCCAAACTATTTAAAATATATCTCGTGTTTTTTATTAATAAGACCCTTTAAGATTCGTGCTACACACTTGACTTACTTAATTTTATTCTAAAGGGAAGAATTAGGGATCTCTCCCAGTTTTAATGAGAATGGTTTATCATAGTTATTAATAATAGGAAGTTGGAAGCAACTGAAATTCCAGTAATAGAAGAATGCCTATATAAACTCACAGTGGGGAATATTAAATGATGTTTTATATTGTTGACATAAAGATGTTCATAACATAGTAAGACACATAAGCAGATATAGGTATATGTATGCACAAGTACCCAAGTTGCTGGATAGTAAAAAGCGTATTAAAGAGTGGACAGGATGATGCTTGAAACACTTTGCTTCCTTTTACTTCTTCATAAACAAACAGGTAATTATCACATGAAATCAGGTCTCATCATTTAAAAATGTAAAAAGATTCCTTCAGGACAGTGTTAAAGTAGCCCTTACAAAACAGTTTGAATCCATTAATTTGTGACAATGATCTTATTTTGTTGTAATACAACAATTAAGCTAGTATTCAGTGCATAATTATGTGACGGGCATTTTCTAGGTGTTTTACATGCACTAGTTTATTCACTGGCTACAGGAAGTCTATTAGGTAAGGTAGTGCAGGCATCCCCATTTTATTTAGGAGAAAATTGAGAAACAGCTCAGGATAAGTGAAAGGTCACATGGTGCTCTTTCTCTCTTTAACTTTTCAAGGCAAGAACTTACTATGTAGCCCTGGCTGGCTTTGACCTCTGATAAGGTCAGGATTCAAACTCAGGCAGTCTGATTTTGAAGTCTATGTACTACTCCTGAAACTGGTTAGGTTTCAAAGAGGAAAGCATCCTAACTCTGTGCACCATTCATTTTCATGCCAACTACGGAGGTCCCATGATCTAGATCACTGTGTTGAGCACATGGAGTGGGGTGGGGGTGGGGTCTTCAGAATGTCTGCATCTGAATGGATGCTCCCCATCCCCACCCTCCTAAATGACACATGTAGGTGCTATTATTGCTGATATCATTTAAACGAGTCCTCTACATCTCTACATTTAATAAGCCTTTGTATGTGTGTGTGTGTTGATCTTTTAAGACCAAGGTCTTACATTGTAGTCCATGCTGGCCTAGAACTCACAGGGCTCCCTCTGACTCAGTTTTTTAAGTGTTGAGATTATAGGTATATGCCACTATGCCTGTCTAGTATGCTTGATGATAAGTCCTGTAATCCTTGCATATATAAACTAATCTTTTGATTAAGATGACTCTTAATTTTGTTTTATTTTTCCTAAAATTTACAGCTTTGTTTGTGGTACTGATTTGATATCTTTATAAATGCTGCATAACCAGTGTCTCTTCCTTATTCTTTTGGCCCTTGTTATGCCTCTGTCTAGGATATCCTCTGTCTAATTTTATATATGTCTGACTTCTACACCTGCACCAATGCCCTTCATCAACTTCCTATGAACCCTCCTGTCTATCACAGCTCCCAACTCTTCTCTCTACTGAATAAGTGGGCTTTAAGAATCTGGACCTATGACCATTTAGATCCATACTCCCAGTTACTTTACATGTAAGTAAAAAAAACCAAACTCCCAGTTATTTTACAGGCAAGCACCTGTCTGTTCTATATAACTGGACTGTAGCAACTTTGAGGGCAAAGCGAGTCTTTTATCTTCATTATAAAACCCATATATTAGTGGTTATTTATGAGCATTTATGGGGAATGAGTTTATTTCCAAAAGAAAGAAATCACACACAGAAGCCTTTTTCACTCTCCCTTCATCTATACCATATTCCATAACAGGGAGGGGAATTTAGCCCCATTCAGAGTACAATTAGTAAGCACTTACTACAGGTAGAGAATAGAAAGACCAGTTTCATGAATTGCTTATCTTTTAAGAGCCTACATCATTGAAAAGGAGATAAAGAAGGATGAAAGCAAAACCAAACCAAAGGTGAGTGCATCTTTGAGTTCTGATGGAGGGAGATACTCTATCTTTGAAGGATTCTGAAAGTTTCTATGAAGTAGGCAGCCTTTGGGATGGGTTCTGAAGAAAAGAGGTAGGAAGAAGATGAAATAAAGAACAAAAGAGTGCAAGAATGGAGCTAAGAGGGGTAGTTTAGAGGAAGGTAGTGTCTCAAGGCATTTCTTCTGCTAAACAGGAGACAATACAGCCTGGAAGGAGTCCCAGAAATGAAGCAGCATGTGAGGTAGGTTTGTGGTGGATAAGGAAATGTATGACACTATAATATGAGATAAATTCTCCCTTCCTATGGATATTGTAAACAGGCCACAATCATATTCTTTCAGTGTGAACCTAGGCAGAGACCAGAGAAATACTTTGGATTGTCAATGAAAAAACACCATCATGCCAATGGAGAAAGGTATCACTCACTGGAATGGGAATTTAATGGCTTAATAAAGCAATTATGATATAGTTAAAAACAAGAAAATAATTTAAATATAACCCCAAGTGCCTATTTGCCAGTTGTATTTCTTTTGGTGAGAATCATCTATTTTTGTCCTCACTTACTTGTATATGAAGCATAATATCTTCCCTTTCTTTTGAAAATGATTTGTTTATCCAGTGTCTTTCATTGGAGTGAACTCTATGCTCAATGGAATGTAACTCTTTTATATTAATACTGAAACAAATTAATTTTGTTTCTTTTTCAGTTTTAAAAATCTATTGATGTTTTCCTTTGTTAACCTTAGTCCATTGAAGTTTTAAAAGCTAACCTAAGATCTGTTAAACAATATTCTATTTCTTGTTGGCTTTTTCTGATTAGTTATACAAACTCAATTCTGTCTGTAGTATTCCTATTCGTGTTTAGGGGTAAGGTGGGATTTCTGAATTGCTAATTTTCTCTTTAATTTTCTGAACTTTATCACATGTACTGTTCAATGGTCTCCTACCAAAAGGGAATGCCAATACTGCCTAGCTGGGAGCTCTGGTACATCTACTGCCCAGTGTAGCCTTTCATAGCTTTATGGATCTGAATGTTTGGTGGAACCTAAAAAGAAGACCCCTCTGAGTGGATGTTGATGATCAGGAAGTGTCTAAAAGAGCTTCTTCTCATAGATGATGGAAGGAAAGAATGTACCAAACAGGGCATCAAGTGAGGGTAAATGGACACAAGTAGGTGGAACAGCAAAGGAAGGGAATGCCATGGAGGGAAGGCAGGCTATACAAATCCAACACATTCTCCTCCTCTGTACTTTGCTAGTCCATCATGGTACACATCCATACTGTTTTAACACATGTCACAGGCAGCCTTCCTTAGTTTAGGCCACCCTTAGCATGTTCTGGGCACAGAAGTGTGCAAAGGAAGCCTATGTTACCCTGCGTCTGAGAATTTAAAAGCTATAGAGGCAATGTCTTGCTTATCCAAAGTACTCAAGTGTTTCGGATTTCAGAAGCTTTTCAATTTTCAAATAGCACGGGAGCATGCACGTGTTCAGACATGCACACATGCACAACCACACATTCACACACACACACACACACACACACACACACACACACACACACACGCACACACACACACACACACACACACACACACACACACACACACACGCACACATCTTGGGATAGAACTCGAGTTTAAACACAAAATTCATTTATGTTTTACATATAAAGGCCATAAATATCCTGAAGGTAATTCTATCAAAATTTTCATGTGCCCACGTTTTTACCGTCATCTGTCACATGAGGTGAGGTATAGAATTTTCCACTTGTGGCTTTACTTTGCCATTCAAAAATTTTATATTTGAGGGTATTTTGGATTTTTGGATCAAGGATACTGACTGTCCATCAAACTTACAAACCACTAAACATGTTCTATAAGGCTGAGTGTGGTAGTGTACAACTCTAATCTCAGAACTCAGGAGACAAGAGGGGCTCTGAGTTCAAGATCAGCCTGGCCAGGGCCACATAGTGAAACACTGTCTTAAAGGGGGGAGGAAAAAAAAAAAGAATGCCACTAAACATTTTCTAGGTGCCTTGACAAACTGCAAACAGATTTTCAAAAGTACTTGTAATTCTTGTATTCCTCACAATTCCTCACTAGAACTATGTTTGATAATGGTGCCTCCTAGTGGATTAAACAAAACAAAACAAAACAAAACAAAACAAAACAAAACAACAAAAAACAAAACAAAACAAAACAAAACTACTGCTTCAATGGACCGCAGAGCATCATAAAATAGCAGCAGCAGTCTTCTGGAGTATTAGCTCTTCATGGTTCCATACCTCTCTAAAGTTCTGTGAATTTCCTAGTCAAAAAAGGTTGCAGATGGGAACTACCGTCCCTGTTCGATCATATAGCAACTTAACTGTGTGCTCAGTGTTCTCATGAATCCCCACAGCTGAAAACCCATCTCCCCAATCTTCAGGTATCAATGACAATAGTTACATCACAGAATTTTGTTTTTTGAGACAAAGTCTCACTCCTCAGCCCAGGCTGGCCTGGAACTCACTAGGTAACTCATGGTTCAAAGCTACCGTTATTTCCAAGCTATCTACAGATTTCAACTATAACACTAAGTGGCCTGAGTTACACTTACACACAACAGTGCCTAGAGTCCAAGGTCCTTGAGTCTGTCTTTTCTACCCAGTCCTCTTCCTATAAAATTGTTTTCTTTTACCATAATTAGCTCTAAAACATAATCATGTAAACACCTTCCATGCAACTGTTCACCTACTGTGTACATTGGCTCATTCTAGTTTAAACACTTTAAGTTTCTAAGAGGTCTTAAGGGCTGGGACAGAACCCCTGCCACCCCAAATCAATCACAATCAATGCACCAGGTTGTTTCCAATCTCATCTAAATTGTTTGTGTGGTGTGAGCACATATGTGCCTGTGATGTGTTTGTGCACGCGCGTATGCGCGCACCTGTGAATGCATGTGTGGAAGTCAGAGACCAATGTTCAATGTCTTTCCTAATGGCTTTTCACCCTGTTTTTTGAGACAGGGTCTGTCATTCAACCTGGAGCTCATAGATTCAGCTATACTGGCTGGCCCGTGAGTTCAAAAGATCTACCTGTCTCTGCCTCCTGAGCACTGCGCTTACAGACATATGCAACCACACTGGCTTTTTCACATGGTTCCTAACGCAGGCACTATCTCCCCAGGTTCCTGAATTCTTATATCTGACGTGGGTGTGTAGTATTACATGGATAGTCTTAAATAATCATGCAGTTAATTATTGGTTTTCTTTTTTGACAGTCATTTGCATACTGAAATCAAACCAGCTGGTTTAATTCTTACTTCTAGGAATTTCTTGGCTAAAATGAAATGTTAATGTTGGTACTTATAAACCTACAGGTGTACAACTATAAACAAAAATAAGTACAAGCATTGGTATCTCCTTAAGACTGAACTGTTCTAACTTGTTAAGAACAAAATGAAGCCACTTCTATGTCCTAAGGAGGACATCTTATATGCCTGTAAATTAATTATAAATTTCAGGCATTATGAAGCAAAAAAAAAAAAAATGAGCCCTTGAATGTTCAAGTAACATCATGGCCAATTTGCAAACAGCAATGAAACTGTTTACATGGACAAATATAAGCCAGCAGTTAACTAAACTGATCCTTTGAGTATTACAGGAACACACAGAAACCTAAATTTATTATCCTCATATACTATAATTTTTATATTAGTCACTCCTCTGAGATTAAAATACTGGATGTTCCCGTTAAAAGCAGGTACGTTAATAGCTAATACCAAAGATTTATGGAACATTTAACTATATCCCAACCACCATTTTAAGTGGCTTGTAAGTATTAATTTGACGCCCATAACAACACTAGGAGACAAATACTATTTTGCAGGTGAAGAAATTGAAGCTTAATACAAATGTTATGTAATTTGTACAAGGTCACATAGTTACAAAGTAGTACAGCAAGAATTGGAATGTAAGCAATGGGATTTGGGGTTCTGAAATCTTAACCTCTAATCCTGAGTCACTAAATAGCATTCATGACTATGGCCATGAAGATAGTATTTAGTATAGTGATCAAACTACTCTTGCATTTCATTTCATTCTCACAAGTAGTCAGAGTAAAAACTGAGGTGCCCAGATATACAATGGACCCTGTGTCAATGGTAGTGACTCCTATGTTCTATCTCTAACTGCGGGCCAGACTCATAAGGTGGCTTGTACTGGACAACAATAGGTGTGTGTTCTACAGTCAGCACAAATGCAAATGACCCAGGTTGAGCTAGTGATTCTTTCACTTGGGACCATTTTTGGCTATTATTTCTTTAGTAAGGCCTTTCCTTTTCATCATTCCCTCTACACTCTACTTCTAGAATTCCTATTCCTAAGGTATGTTGGATGTTCTCTAATTGGCCTTTGTGGCTCTCAGTTTCCCTTTTATACTTAAGATCTCTAGCTAACTGCTCTTTGTTTTCTCTTGTTTCTTCAATGGCTCATATCAGTTCCAAAGACAGAGACAGAGTGACAGATACACACACTGTATGTACATATACCATACACTCTCCTAAGGCTTTCCCAACATTTACCAAATAGTCTCTTGTTCTATGGTTGTTATTCCTTCAAAGTTCCCTTTTATATTATCTACATTTTCTTGAGCTCAAATTTTTGGAGACTTCAAAATTCCTTTTTCTATTATCTACATTTTCTTGAGTTCAAATTTTCCATGCTGAGAGTTTTGTGATGTTAGCTTTGTCTTGTGTCTTTTAATGTGAATACTCATCTTAAGTGGAGATTTCTTTTTCTTCTGACCCCTTGAACTACTCCTTCATATCTGCTGGTCACAGTCTTTCTCAGCCATTCCAGCAGGCTCAGATCTCCATCCATCTCTTGACTTCACTCATGGGCATGACTCCTGTTCCCTCTTCCCTGTAGGAGCTTTTGGTCTCTCTTACAATGAAGAAGTTGAACTCTAAATTGTATTTTGCATGGACTTCTTGACTGATTTTTGTTTCAGCTGTCTGCTACTGTTTTTCATACTGAATTTAGAGGTCTCTCTCTTTCTCATGTACAAATCTTATTATATTATTACTGTGGTGAAATTGTTCTAATGTGCTCTATCACCTATACATGAATATCCTATCTGAAGCAAGCAGTAGTCTTTGAAGCTCAGCATTCTCAACCTCCCACCTGGTTCCACTCCTAATGGCACATTCGGTACTCAATTTTAGTATTACATACTCGTCAATCTCTTCCATTAGAATATTCAGTCCATGTATTTAAGGACTTAGAGTTGCTCACTGTTAAATCTGTAGTGCTTAGAACAGTACCTGGTACACTGCAGGCATTCTATAAGTACTTGTTGAATATATGGATTAAAAACCTTGGTAACATGGAATCAAAAGACATAGACATAGCATAGCAATTATGAGTGGGGCCCTAGAATCAAACTGCCTAAGTCAGAATCCTGGCTGCAGCACATAGTAAACTTGAACAAGCCACAACTTTATAATTTTCATTTTTTTTATCTGCAAAATAGACATTGCAGTTAAAGTCAGTTGCTTATTAAGAAGACTTAAAAGACAATAAAAATATAATATGCAGTATGAAGTTGTACACATTACTGATGGTTTTATTATTACATGTTCAAACTTATCTCCAGTCATGTTCTTGTCTTATACTTTACTTCAAAGTAAGCTCTACCATTACTAGAAATGCCCCAAGCACACACTCTGACTCACATTTCTGGTCATCCTACATGCTTGCTCTCCCGGCTGTAATGCCTATTTCTTTTCCCATGAACGTAGTCCATCTGCCACCCACAGTCTATTAAATTTATCCATCCTGCCTGCCTTGAAAACAACAGTGGGCTTTGATTTGCCCTGGTTTTACAAAGAAAATATTCTGAATTCAAAAGACGTCTATCCATAGTAGACCAGGTGAATAACTTAGGGCACTAAATACTAGAAATCAGATAAGCTATTCGTATTTTCTCTCTGTATTTGGAATGTGAAGTAAGAGACGCTTAAAGTAAGAGACTCTTAAAGATACTTATGCTTCATTGGGCGGTGGTGGCACACACCTTTAATCCTAGCACTTGGGAGAGAGACAGAGGCAGGTGGATCTCTGTGAGTTCCAGGACAGCCAGAGCTGTTAAACAGAGAAACCTTGTCTCAAAAAACAAACAAACAAAAAGGCAAAAAAAAAAAAAAAAAAAAAAAAGATACTTGTGCTTCAAGGTGAAGAAGATCTGGAAACCGGGAAACCTGTTTGAGGGCCAAGTGCAAGCCCTTTAATGTAAACAGCCAAAGCTGGTCTTTCTAGAGAAAAGTTAATGCAAAGCTGCCCCTCCCCACCTCCCAGAAGGGAGTAGTAGCTTTGGGTTCTGTGATCTTCTCTGCCCTCAATCTGCATCGACCTAGCCTCATTCTGCTTACCTTCTCTAAATTTCAAGAGATATCCATGTTTTTATATTTTTGCTTAGTTTGTCTAGTTCATCCCTACCTACCATTACCACCTGGCAAACTCCTGGTTATCCTTCCAAGTCTCAGTATTGCCTCTTCTATAACAGCCACTTATAAATCTCAGTATCTGCCCAAGATCTCTATGTTCCTAATCCACGTGTTCAACTTCCTGTCATTTGGATGTCTCACAGAGACTTCAAGTTCAACATATCCAAATTGTATCACCTACTTCTAGGACTGCCCAAGTTAGTCAAAGGCACCACTATCACATGCCAAATACTCAAGTCAGAGATGAAGAGTCAGCCTTGGCTCCTCCTCTTTCCTAACTGCCTATATCCAACCATCAAGGCCCACTCCTAGTTTCTAAGTACCTGCAGGCTATATTCACTTCCTGTACTATCTAATTGACATTCACCTACCCTGGTCACCAATGTAACGTCCATACTTAACTACTTCATTGTCTCCTAATTCTCCCTACATCCAAATGTGTTCCTCCTAACCTCACAGCCACACTATTTCTAAAAAGTCCTTTTAAAATGGTAATCTGAGAATTTTGTGATGGAATCACATCTTTAGGGTAAAACCCTGAATCCTTGCTATGTCTTAAAAGATCGGTCAAGATCTTGTGATTGCCTTGATCCCCGAATGGTGTGCTAGAGAACCAGGGAGAATATACTAAGGACAAGTAATACTTTTAAGAGCCTGGCAGAAAGGAAGAAGAGTATAGTTTTTACATATTTTACTAAGGTTCAATGATATTTGAACATTTAAAGTAAACAATGGCAAGATTACAGTTTTCTTGGATTCAGTGGTCATATAGTGACAAGAAACCCACTGTAATTAACAACATGTTGGTCAAGTCCATAGATATGGATAAAGTCCATAAAACACATCATAATTTATCAGTAACCATCCTTGTCCAGACATATGCACATAAGTACAACAGTTTTATAATGAGGTAAATATATACTAGGTAATATGACTGAAATTTAACTCAAGTCTTTAATCACAATGTAAAATCAAAGCTTACATTTTTCTACAATGCTGGTGGTATAATATTTATGGAAGGAATTTGACATCAGCACCAGTATGAAATAAAGCCTGCATAATGCTATTTATGTAACAAAATAAAATTGGAAATATTCCAGATATCTCCCAACAGAAGAAAGGTTTAATGACTATTCTGTATCACAAATAGAATACTAAGCATGTATAAATAGGAATGAAAATGTCTGCCTTCTACTATGGAACCTTCAGCATTTCCCACACTCTTAAAATACAAAGTCAAGGTATTATATCAAGCATAATAGAAAAACAAAATAAATTTAGGTTTCTACTAGGGCAAGGAAGCAAGTGGGCTGAAGGGATGAAAGCTGGATCTTTCTGATTGAAGCCTATTCCTTAGCTGGATTTTGTAGCCATGTAAATAACCTAAAAATAAAATTTAAGTCAGAAGGAAAAAAGGTAATCCCTCCAATTACAAACAAATGGACATAAAATTCAAATAAGACTGCTAGATTGTATCAATGGTATTAGTCTAGCTATAACATTATACTACTTTTGCAGAATGCTAAGTTTTGGAGAAATGAGGCAAATCTACAAGGATCTCTCTCTCTCTCTCTCTCTCTCTCTCTCTCTCTCTCTCTCTCTCTCTCTCTTTCTTTCTTTGACAAGATTTCTCTGAATAACAGCCCTAATTGTCCTGGAACTCATATTGTAGACCAGGCTGGTCTCGAACTTGGAGATCTGCTTGCATCTGCCTCCTGAGTGCCAGGATCAAAGGCATGCACCACCATGCCTGGCAGGATCTGTCTTATTTCTTATACCTACATGTGAATCTACAATTATCTCAATAAAAAAATTTAACCAAACAACTTGCTGCGCATGGGGGCGCATGCTCTAAATCTCAGCATGTGGGTGGTAGAAGCAAAGGCAGGCAGATCTCTTTGAGTTTGAGGCCAGCCTGGTCTACATACAGAGTTCCAGGCCAACCAGAGCTACATAGTGAGACCTTGTCTCAAAAAAACAACACTGTCCCCAACAACCAAAAACCAAATAATTCTAATCTGATCCACATCAAGTCTGTGGCATAACCACAAAGAGTAGATATTTCAGATTACTTTAAAACTTGGCATTTTGATTGTGTACCTGTGAAATGCTACCACTAAAGGAAAAAATAAGTAAAATGAAATACTATACTAAATATTTAAACTAGTGGGATGAAGCAAGTAAGTGTGTTAACATGGTAAGAAACCAGAAATTCTTAAGATATGATTTAGAGATATATAGTTTTAAAAGTTAAAAAATTCTGTAATTTCTTTTACTAAAAACCATAACTAGAGAAAATTTCAAATGTTAAAAATATGAAACCTTCTGTAAAAAATGTAACAAACTAGCTAATTTTCTTTTACCTGTAATCTTGTGATGAGGCCTACCTTCAGCCCCACTGCCATAGGTCTTGAGGGAGGGCCTAGTCACTGATCTAGCTAATTCTATTTTCCCTACTTGTTAACTCTCTTGAGGCATTCTTTCTTACTGTTACCTTGGATCCCAGGAATAACAGGTATGATTGATGAACATTTTAAAATTTAAGAATAGGGGTTTCTATAGTAGGAGTAGCTAGGCAACAGGGACTTTCTTGGTACCAAGAGTTTTGCATGGCTGACTTTGAGGGTCCAAGTAGTGATCAATCAGACTATACCAGATTGAGATGACTTGGACTGCTACTTGGCAGATTTTGAGATAAATCTCAGATGTCAGTAACATGCAATGCATAAATATTTCATTACTTATCTCCAGATAGAAAGGACTCTTTTTTTTTTGGTAAAATAATTACAATACCAAAATTACATATGAGAACTAATAACTTACTGTCTAATAAGAATCATTATATAATAACTATATTATCTAATGAATGAAAATCTTAATTGCTAATTTAATCTGGACATAATAGTGTAAACTCATGGTTTATTTTTATATGTTAGATTTTGATTAAAGACAACTTTTAAAAAAATTATGGTACTAAATGCTGTATACTCAGTATACTCAGGGCTGGGGATGCACAGAAATTAAGTCTTCCTTCAAGGAGCACCATGAAAGATCATTTTTATTTTATATTGCAAATGTAGAGAAATCATGCACACCTATCAGCAATGTCCCTCAGGATTAACACCTTAGGTTACAATTTCTTAGTTTTTTCTTGTTTTTAATGGCCTAGATAATTAAACACTGGTCAAGGATTTTATAACATTCCTCAACTGGGTATTGTCTAATCGTTTCCTCTTCCCTAGATCAGGATTTTCCTGAGGGGCAGAGAGAAGAGTAGCAGAGGTGAGATGCCTTTCTTATCATACATCAGAAGGTGCTCCAGGGAAGAGGAAGACTGTCTCCATGGAGTGCTCAACATTCCTGAGAGCTCCGCTTCTTCTTTGCCCTCTCTTGTCTACTTCTTTGTAAGCTCTATGTACTCACACATTCTGACACACTTTGTGTTATATACAATACTACTTTAGTTTGCTGCTCCAAATGCTCTAGGTTTGGCTACCTGGGACGATTTCAGGTTGGTTTCTGTGTCTCTTTGACATGCATGTATCTTTTGGAACACTTCAGTATCTTTGGCACTCTAAGATGCTTCAGGCTTAGCTTGCATTTTCTCTGTCTCAGCTCTAGAATTAATAAACATTTTTTTTTCAAGAAGCTCTGGCTCCTTCTATTACAGAAGCATAGTTAGAAATGAAAACTTGGGAGGATGTGTACATATAATCAGTGATTTGAAGTTGCCTTCAACCTCTAAACAGTAATATAGGGTCCACCCTGGCCCATCCTCTTGCTTATATGTAACTTCTTCCTTGACAGAATTTCAGCCTCCTGACATTTTTTAAATTAACAAGCAAAATAATCAAGCACTATAACAAAATTAAACAAGCATTTTTTTGAGAAACATTTGGAAACACATGAAAAAAAGCAAACATGCTTAGAAAATAAAAAATTCTTTAGGGTTGGAAAGATGGCTCAGTGGTTAAGAGCACCTGTTGCTCTTGCAGAGGACCTCGGTTCAATTCCCAGCACCGACATGTTGTCTCACTACCATCAGTAACTCCAGCTCTACGTACCACTTTCTGCTCTTCAAAGGCATCATGCACACACATACACACATAAAGGGAAAGCATTCACACATAAAATGAGTAAATCTCATAAAAAATTTAAAAACAACAAAAAAGTGAATGGAAGAGAAAGAAACTACTAAACATGCTTTAAAGCATTTTATAGCACTAATGACAAAATAAGTGCCATTTAACCCAAAACATCATTTTGACCTATCAAAATGTAAACGTGGGGGCCGAGATGGCTCTGTTCATAAAGTACTTGTTGCATAAGCATGAGGACTTGAGTTTGTGTTCCCAGCATCCACTTAAAACCCAGGCACAGTGCTGTGTGTGTGTCTGTAATCCTAGCACTAGCAGGACAGAGACAGGCAAATCCCTGGGGTTTATAAGCCAGCCAGTCTAGCCAATCAGCAAGATCCATGTACAGTGAAAGCCCTGTCTCAAAAAATAAGGTAGAGAAAAACTAAGGAAGACACTGGACATCGACCTCTGGCCTTCATACACCCTCACATATACTTGCACACACATACACAAAGTAAACATGGATCTTCTCATCTCCCATTGGTGTGAATACAAATGGAAAGATTTATGGAAAGTAATCTGAAACTACATAAAGATCTAGCTGTGTGTTGTAAGTAATTAGCCAATCCACAGATTTGAACCCTGACCTTATATCCAGGGATCCAACAAAATCTTAAATTTTAAAGACAGTTTCAAACTGCTAGAACCTGAAAGTATCTAGCAGAAGGGGAAAAAATTCTCTTTTGAGGAAGAAAAGCATCATTCTTAGGCTAATACGCTTCAACATAATTTCTAGCAAAAAGTCAAAATGGCATTTGACAAAGAGCCAGAAAAGAAAACAGACAAAAAATAAACCCACGTGGAGTCCTCCAGCACAAGATTATTAAGTAAGGAAGCTTACTATGTTTCCAGAATACAAAAATCCACCTTGAATTTTTACAAAAATGTAAAAATAATAAAAAGTAATACAGTAGATACTTAAAAAGAAATAGAAACTATAAAACTCAAAACTAAAAAGCGTAATTAAAAATCTAGAAGGCAGATTGACAGCAATTCAGTAGTGTTGAAACAGACCTGGAAGAGAGGTCAGAAGAATCAAGGGGTGGGGATGGAGGGGGAGAGTACTGAAAGAGACTACGGAAAGAGGGGGCAATTTCAGGATCAGGTAAAAACCTGGCCCAAGGGAATCTCCCAGGAATCTATAAAGATGACCCCAGCTTAACTCCTAGCAAAGTGGATAATAAGTAGCCTGAACTGGCCTCTCCTGTGACCAGATTGGTGCCTAGCCCAATTGTCATCAGAGAGGCATTGTCCAGCCACTGACAGAGGCAGATGCAGACCCAAAGCCAAACAGTAGGCAGAGTTCGGGATATCCTGAAGAAAATGGGGAGGAAGGAGTGTAGGAGCCAGAGGGGTCAAGGACACCACAAGAAAACTCACAGAATCAACTAACCTGGGCTCATAGCGGCTCACAGAAACTGAACTGACAACCAGGGAGCCTCCATGGGACTGACGTAGGCCCTCTGTATATATGTTACAGTTGTGTGGCTTGGTCCTCTTGTGGGACTCCTAATAGTGAAACAGGGGCCGTCTCTGACTCTTTTACTGGCTTTTGGAACCCTACTCCTCATACTGGGTCATCTTAACCAGCCTTAAAACATGGGGAGGTGCTTAGTCTTACTGCAACTTGATATGCCATGTTTTGTTCATACTCATGGGAGACCTGTCCTTTTTTAAACAGAAACACAGGAGTGGATTTGGGGTGGGTGGGAACAGAGTGGAGGTGGTGGGAGGGACTGGGAGGAGAAGAGGGAGGGGAAACTGCAGCAGGGATGTAAATAAATAAATTTATAAAAAAGAAATTGCAAAATATAAGAAAGAATGTAGGATACATACAGAATATCATAAGGTTTATCTCTAAGTATATTTAATTGTGTTGTAAAAATGATGAGTGAAAAGGAACAGACAGTATTGGAAGAGATAATCACAGAGAAGTTTTCATAACCATGAATAATATCAACACACTGATTTAAGACACTTACAGAACTCAAGGCAAGGTTAAAACACACAGACATAATTCTTAAGATATATTACAGAGAAAGCAAAGGATGAGGGAAACATTTAATAGCCTGAGAAACAACCACTACTACCTTTAGAGAAATGTCAGATTACTAGCTGAATTCTCAACATCAATGGAAGCTGAGAAAGAGTGAATGATGCCTAATAGACAGAAAATGCCAGTCTAGAATTCTCTATACAGCAAACAGCCCCAAGACTAAAGGGAATATAAGAAAATTCTGAAACTAATGAAAACACAAGTTTGTACTTAGGAGGCTGACACAAGGAAAACAAACCCAGATAAAACCATAGCTGTGCTCAAAGACTAAAAGAACAAAGATAGGTAAGTGTGGGGGTAAATCTAAATGACTAAAATAAAAGAAGCTAGGAATGATGGGAATACACATAACTCATAACTTATCTATGTAAATTGTTAAATGAAACATGGGATATGTCAAATGAGATAGTAAATGAAATTAATGGATTCTACAGAATTTGTACTTTTCAGGACTATAATTGCTTATAAATATTTGAATAAAATGGGTTAAGGAGTATATATTGTAATTTCTGGGTTACACAATAAAGTAACAGGAGAGTGTTTAAACTCCATAATTAATAGAAGGGAAACATAATGACAAAAGATATTAAATTGATTTAAATAAATAAAACAAAGGGAAAGAAACATGCCAACAAGTGCTACAAGTAGAGTAGAACATAATTACAACCTCAAAGAAAAAGATATAATAAAAGTAAATTTAATTAAAACAAAACAACAGCAACAAAAGAAAGCACACAAGAAGGCCACACATGTAAAACAAAAGGTATGAAATAGAGAGGCAAGATGTCTAAGGACTTGCCACCAACCCTGATGACCTGAGTTCAACCCCCCAGGAGCCATATGGTGAGAGAATCAACTCCTCCAAGTTGTCTTCTGACCTCTGCAAATGCATTTACACACACACACACACACACACACACACACACACACACACACAAATGAAAAAGATATGGCCACAGAACCCCCAAAAATACTCCAAACAGCTTTATACCAAAACTATTGAGGATCCATTGCTAAACATGTCATAATGTTGTCTAGAACTTCTGAATATTCTTGCAAATATTTAAAGAATTGAGTTAGAACTAGAAACTCTTCTCACAAGAAACTTGTTCATTTGAGTTTCATGAATCACATATATAGATGGAAAAGAAAAGTCAGATAAAGAGAGGAGCCTTTTTCAACTATTTTATAAAACTACTATAATATAGATATGAAAACCTGGTGTGGATAATACAAGACTATTATAACAAAATTGTCCCATAAGCATAAATGTAAAAATCTTAAACAAAATCCAGCAACATATAAAAAGTATGACAAAGACTACTTATACATCACAATCATGTTGCGTTAACCCAAGAATCAATGCAATTCAGTATATTAACAGACTAAATGCTGATAGTATCTGACTGTTTCAAAATACACAGAAAAAAAGCTGTGGTAGTTTGAATATAATTGGCCCCCATAATCTCATAGGAGTGGCATTATTAGGAGGTGTGGCTTTGTTGGAGTAGGTGTGGCCTTGTTGGAGGAAGTGTGTCACTGTGGGGGTGGACTTTGAGGTTTCCTATGCTCAGGATATGGTCCAGTCTTAGTGGACTTCCTGTTGCAAGATGTAGGACTCTCAGCAACTACTGCGGCACCATGTCTGCCTGAATTCCACCATACTCCCCGCCATGATGATAATGCACTGAACCTCTGAAACTGTAACTATATGTTTCCCTTATAAGAGTTGCTGTGGTCATGGTGTCTCTTCACAGCAATAAAAACCCTAAGTAAGACAGAAGCTGATGCCAGGGACTGGGGTATTGTTGTGATAGGATGGCCGTGTTTTTGTCTGGAGTAATATGGACTTTGGGAGTTTGGGTTAGCAAAGCAGTAGAATGCTTTAAGCGTTGCTTAATGGGCCACATTAGTAGGAATATGGAAGACAGTGGTCCTGAGTGTGATTCAATGAACTGTGGGAATCAAGGGAGTTCAGAGGAAAAGAATTTTAGTATGTTCCCTAGAGATAGTTCTTGTGATATTTTGGTGAATAAAGTAGCTGCCTCTTGCCCTTGTCCTAAGAGTCCCCCTGAGACTAAAGTGAAGAGTTTTGGATTAATTCCATTGACAGAGCAAATCTCAAAACAGCCTAGTATAGACTGTTATGTGGTTATTAGTGGTAGCTCTAATGAAGATTTATAATGAAAAGGAGCACGCTGAGCAGAGCAAATTACAAAATGTAAATTTTGAGGAGAAAAAGAGTGCCAGGAAGTGGAATGGAGATTAAGAAATGGAATATGGGGAGTGGTGACCTCAGGGCAAGATCCCACCCAGGTGTTTCCAACCTGTACAAAGGAACTAAAGAAAAGCTTAGAGCCAGGTGTGGTGGTGCACACCTTTAATCCCAGCACTGGGAAGACAGAGGCTGGTGAATCTCTGAGTTTGAGGCCAGCCTGGTCTAGAGATCCAGTTTCAGAACAGCCAAACTTACACAGTGAAGAACAGAAAGCTGGTGGAGATGTAATTGAACAAGGGGACCATGTTACAGCCCTAGTCAGCAGCAGAACTTGGCAGCTTCAGCCACGTGGTTCTGGCTTTAGAGTTAAGGACAGAAGAAAGGGGTTATAGAATTTGCCTCTGTGCCTAAAGAAAGTCATTAAGGCCAGGCATGTGTCAGGGATGTCCCTGAATGGAGGCCTAGTAGAGAGGCCATTGTGTGAAGCTGTGAAGTTGAAGCTTGGATTGTCTTGGAGATGCCAGAGTTATGGGATACCTGCCAAGAAGAGCTGCTAACAGGGAGTGGAACCAGCCCAAGAGAAGGAAGTGTGCTGAAGGGAGTTGGAGATCTGAAGAGCGTTTTAACATCAGACATGGAGATGCAGAGTTTGGAGTTTGCCCAGTTAGTTTTCAGTCTTGCTTTGGTTTAGTATTTCTTCACTATGCTCCCTTCCCTACGTTTTGGAATGGTAATGTATATCCCGTGCCATTATATGTTGGAAGTATGTAATCTGTTTTTTTATTTTTATTTTATAGGGGATTGCATGAATCTCAGGAGAGACTTTTAACTTTTAAACATTGCTAAGACTGTGACAGACTATGGGGACTTTTGGAGTTGGACTAAATGCATTTTGCATTATGATACTGTTATAAGCTTATGGGGCCAGGGAGTGGAATGTGGTAGTTTGAATGTAATTGGCCCCCACAATATCATAAGGAGTGGCACTATTAGGAGTTATGGCTTTGTTGAAGTAGGTGTGGCCTGGTTGGAGGAAATGTGTCACTGTGGGGCAGGCTTTGAGGTTTCCTATGCTCAGGATACCACCACCCAGTCTCAGCTGGCTTCCTGTTGCTGCAAGATGTAGGGCTCACAGATATTATTACTCCAGCACCATATCTGCCTGCATGCCACCATGCTCCTCACCATGATGATAATGGACTGAACCTCTGAAACTGTAAATGAGCCATCCCAATTAAATGTTTTATTGGTAAGGGTTGCCGTGGTGATAGTGTCTCTTTACAGCAATAAAAACCTAACTATGACAAAATCATTTGATGGAATTCATTTTCCATTCACACTTATTATAGCCAATGTTTTTCTGGATGCTTTACCTATCACAATAAAAGCAAAAAAAATATAATAAATGCAAAAGAATTATTGGCTGGCAAGATGGCTCAGTGAGTAAAGGCATTTGCCAAGAGGCCTGAAAACCTGAATTCAATCCCTGAAACCCAGACAGCGAAGAGAACCAACTGCCAAAAGTTGTCCACTGACCTCCATATGTGTGTCCTCAATAAAGAAACAAATAAATAAATGTAATTTTAAAAACAGAAATGGGATGGAATAAAACAAATCATCATATGCAAATAATGTGATCATGACTCAGAAAAACCAAATGATTTTACTAATTAATGACTGGAATGAAAGCCCACTGAATGGAAATGGATATGTTAGTGCAAGGAAGAAGGAAGAGAGGATAATGAGAAAGGCTCACGCACCCTTAAAAGCAAACACATATGAAGAAATCTAACAAAATTTAAAGTAGATGTTGCCATTATTTAACATGTATTATTTTAAAAAAGACATCTAATATAGATGCATAAGTCTCCATAGAAAAAGCATCAAAGTTCACTGAAAGAAGGCAAAGAGCTAAATGAGAAGCTACATATGACATTAATGAATTGGAAGATTCAATATTAATATTGTAAGCAGGTCAAGTCTCAAATTGTTATAAAGACTGAATATAAACATTAATGTCAAACTCCCTCTAGGTTTTTACTAGTGCAAACTGACAGCCACATTCTAAAACGCTTTTGGAGAATGCAGAGACAATTATGTCCTCCAACACACCTGAAGAGGAACACAGGTAGAAGAAGGACCTGCTCTACCAGTTTCCAGAACTCATAAAACAACAGACTCCTGGTACAATGCCAGGCCGGCATGGAAACAATCACTCATATATGGATGCTTGATTTCTGGTAAAGGCTATACTGCATAGCAGGCTCTTTAATAACTGTGCTGGGACAATTGAATCTCCATATGGAAAGGCATGAAATTGGACTGCTATTCACAGTATATCTCAAACCAATTCCAGATGGATGATAAAATATAGGAGAAAATCTTTATTTTCTCAGGGTTGGTAAACGGTTCATAAACTTAAGACACAAAAACACTAACAAAGCAAAACAATTGATACATTACAATAGATTAAAACTACCAACTTATTTTTTCATTAAAAAAACTACATTAAAAGAATGGAGAGAACACCAAGTGGCAATTAGGAAGAACAGTGAGGAAAAACTACTATGAAATCCTAATGCATACCAATTGGCAAAATAAAAAAATAAAAAAATATTCTGGCAACACTAAGTATCAGGAGGGATATGCAGTGCAGGAATAGATAATTCTGAATATAAAGAGGGAGTGCTGTTAGTAAGGACCAAAACCAGGCTGAAATGAAGGCAGTTCCAGGAAAATACGGCTGAGATCACCCTAGAGAGCCAGAATCCATTGATGGAGGATGAGGTTATACATATACTTTAGAAAATGGCTCGCTATTTTCTAGAAAAACTGAAGTTGAACATATTTAAAAGCCCACCATTCCTACTCTAAAAATGTATGAATGTGTACTTAAGTGCACCATAGTGCATGTACAAGACTGTTTAGAAAGCACTGGTCAAAATAGCCAAATCTAGAAAGCATCCGAATAGTCATTAACTTTAAAATGAATAAACTTTAAAGTGAAAGTTTGTTCATTGCAATACTGTATAGTGGTAAAAAGGAACAGATGTACAAAGCAATTTGGATGGGTCTTATAGATCTAAAATATATACTATAGGACTTCATATAAAAACAATTGAAACTACATTATATTACTTAAGGATGATTATTCGGATGATATAGCTATAGAAGCACAAAATGACATATAGATTAAAGTTATTTCTTACAGAGAAAGGGGTTATGATCACAAAAGGTTAGAATTAAGACTAAGTGTTGGTAATTATTTTTATTTCTTGACTTGGGTTGTATATATGTATACTTCTAGCTGAGGAACAGTTACTGACATCGGAAGGCTGCTGGGAGAGGGACAGTCAATTTTGTTTACGGGTGTGGCCCCTGGGAGGTTGGGCGGCCTTACATTCATGAGTACATGGGCAGCACAACTAGACTCAGTGGGTTACCTAAGTTCTCAAGGATTTAATAAAAATATTTATTAGAAGCTGGAGAGCTGGCTTAGCAGTTAAGAGCAATGGTGCTCTTCTAGAGACTGGGGTCTGAGTCTCAGCACTGGCAGGGCAGCTCACAACAATCTGTAACTCCAGTTCCAGGGGATCTGATGGCCTCCACAGGCACCAGACATGCACATGGTGGAGAGACAAGCACTCAGGCTAAATATATACAACAATAAAATAATAAAATAATACAGCATGATTTCTAATAGGAAAATTACCTAATTAAACATGCACACACACACACACACACACACACACACACACACACACATCTAGGTACCTTACTGCAGTCATAAAACACTATTTTCAAAAAATCCAATGTCACAAAAAATGCTTAAGACCATTAAGTAGGAAAAAAATCGGGAAACACAATTAGGAAATAAAAGGAAATGTTCTCAATTTCTGCTGATTAAGTTTTGTGAGTGGCATTATTTGTGTCACTATAATTTTCAATCATTTCTCAATTGGTACAAAGTAGGTATATTATAAAGATTTTATATACTATATTATTTCTATTTTTTATTTTAAAATTAATTGTACTTTTAAATACCAGAAAAATCAACTGAATTTATCCTATTGTATAGGCACATAAATGATTAAATTATTTTATTGGACTGAAGATAAGATTTAATATGCTACACAAAAATTACTGAGTGACAACTTCAAATACATTCCTCTAATAAAGTATCAGAGTAGAATTTACTTTCAAATGCAATTTCAAAGCTTAAAATCTATGTTACACTATAAAACCTCAATCAATAATTTGCTTCAGAGATCCGGCCACCTAAAATTTTTTTCTACTACATATTAAAATGATACCATAATTATACTTAAAAGTTAAAAACAACCCCAAACCTAAAGCTTATAATTATCTTCATAAGCAATTACTGTGGTTTGTGGAGCGAGTTAATCAACTCAAAAATCTACCTTCTAGTTGTCTCTGTTTTAGTTTACATAGGATTAGCATAGCAGATCCTGTGAAAGGAGGTCTGACAGGCCTGCTTCCAATGTTGGCCCTGATGGGCAGGCGTCTGATGACCTGAACCCCAGAAAGTTCCTATCTCACTAACTGAAAAGAGTGGCTCCCTGCACCTAAACTGTGCAAGCAACAGTTTATGCTGAAAATCTACTTGGGTTCTGCGAGTCTGGAAGCTGGCAGTGCTGAGCATAGGATACCTATGCAGCCAGCCCTCAATAAAAACTCTGGGCACTAAGTCTCTAATGAGATTCTCTGGTTAGCAGCATTTCACAATCGATTGCTGGAAAGGCCGGCCTACTGGAAGCTTGTCCCTAGGACCCTATGCACCATTTCTTTTTGCTGCAATAAATCATAGCTGTGGATGCCATCACACACTGCATCCTTTGAGTCTCTAAAGTAAACCATCAACCTTAGAGTAGTCTTGGGGACCATGAGATGATAGTATTTAGAACTAAAATCAACTGACCATTTTGATAGAGTGAGTCTGAAAAATGTTAGTGAGCTGCATGAATAGTAATTTGTATCCTCATACATAAGAAAAAAGTCAAGACTAGAGAAGGCTATTTAACATACGTATAGATCTTCAAATAAATTAAGACACTACAGGCCAGATTATTGATGTGTGATAAGAAACAAAGACATTTTTTGCTTAAAATGTCTGTCACAACTTTGCTGGCAAGCAATAATTAGTTCCACTTAGTTTAATGAATTTCACAAATACTCTCTTCCCCATGCATGCTTATCAGACAAAAGTTAAAGTAAAAAAAAAAAAAGCAGTTCCAGCCTATTATCTCCTTTGTAAGCTTCAAAAATACAAACTGAGAATGTTATTTTAAAAGATAAAAAACTATTGTTTTCATGTCAGATGTGTTTTAAATCCATATTTAATTACTGTAAAATTCTCCCTGTGGTATATGTAATCATACTATAATAAGGTAATTAAAATTCCTTAGCCAGCCAATTTAGGATTTACAGCTTAACTCAAGCACCAGACACTACTAAAAACAAGCCCGAATGTGCTACTGAGAAACAAATATTTAAATTTTTTTGGAGGGGAAACACAACTCAGCCTTATCTTCAAAACTAAATCTGTACTTAAAACAGGTTTGGCAAATCACTGCAGACAGGTTCAAAGTGAAGACTAGTCCCAAAGCAATGGCACTATCCACTTGTCTAACAGTCTGACTGCGGGCGGTGGCAAGATGACAATACAATCGTTAAGCATTAGCCCTGCTTTAAAGGTCACCTGGTCCCATGAAGACCTGCATCTGTTCAAACTGAACCCAAGGATAGACCTGGGTATGTGCTTCACTAAGATACTCTACATAGGATTGATTCTCTCTCTCTCTCTCTCTCTCTCTCTCTCTCTCTCTCTCTCTCTCTCTCTCTCTCTCTCCTTCTATCCCTCCCTCCCTCCCTCCCTTCCCCTCTCCCTCTCCTCCTTCTTTCCTTTGTTTCTCTGTGTATCCCTGGCTGTCCTGGAACTCACTCTGTAGACCGAACTCTGGATCTGCCTGCCTCTGCCTCTTGAGCGCTGGGATTAAAGGTGGGTGCCACCACAACTGGCTTGGAAAGGATTTTCCAAGCATTGAAATCTATTGCTTCAGATCTTTTCCAGTTCAACTCTGGTTCTGTGAATCTGTATTTAAGTATGCTTTACATTTACAAACTATTTGTAATTATGTAGATACCTACTATTTCCTAGGATTTTCTAATACTCAAGCAACATAATTATGCCATATAATTTCATGAGCGTAATTTAGAAAAAGAGTATTGGTTACACACAGACTGCAGCAAAGACAGCTATGGATACCAAATTTAAAAACGTGCTGGTAATCCAAATATGCTGTTCAGTCTAGCCTTTCCTCTCATAAGAGCTTCCAAGAAGCCATGAAACAACAAAATCAATTGGCCCAATTTCATTTGTTTCCCCTTTCCCTGTCTACTCTGTATTGATGTAACATTATAAAACTGTGAAAAGGATCCAGATCCCCACAACTTGAGCAACAAGCCCTTGAATACCAGGGGAAATTACATTTATGGCCAGGAATATGGACGGAATTCTGGAGTAGCTTAATCCACACTGCAGCTGTAGATGCATTCCCTCTCTGTGCCAGTAGGTGGAGGCACACACAAAGGTACTAGCATTGCTCTTTTGAGTACAATTCTTATAGAATTGTTTCCGGTTTTTTGGTTTGAGGTAGAAAAAGTGGGCAAAGATCGCTGTGAAGGCTCATTTATAAAATAATGGTAGAAAAGGAGAGTTTTATATTTCTATTTTGGTTCTGGCCTTTTAAAGAAATCACTGTTATTTTAGCTGTGAATTTATAATCTACTTTCAGGTCCCTAGAGCTCATAAAAAAGTTCTAAATTTAGATAGCTGTCATTTAAGATTCATGTTCAATTAGGAAAAGCTGAAAGTCAAGTGAATATGATATGATATTAAGTACTTATTGGTGATTTTGTTAGGCATGCTAATGGTATTATCATTTAAAACAGGAGTGTTTCTAGGTGAAATGACACTGTTTTTGAAATCTCAGGGGCAAATGCTCATAGGAAGGGATAGCTTGAACAGGGACTAGCAAATGTTCTGATAACTGTTGAAGCTCAGTGCTGGCTTTCATCATATTAGGCTCCCTTTTTTTCTGGAATTTTCTAAAATTATAGGTGAAAAAAGAAAACAACCGTGTTCTATTATTTTAGGCTAACAGTAGGATCAGGCCACTGGTAAATGTTTATCTTTAATAAGATGTCATCTTTAGTTACAGCCACTGGATTATTTTAATCAGAATGGTATCATACAAAATCAGTCACAAAAATCTCCTAAGGACCACCTCACCACTAGAAGCCCAAATCCAGATTTCATGACAACAAAGAGCATCATCTCTCTACTACACTGTTCTTTTAGGAGCCCCTGACGCAAGCAGCGTGACTATCCAAATTTAGATCAATGTAAACATTTTGTTTTCTGTGCTTGTTACTTTATAGTACACGATTCAAACTGCTTTTAGTTCTCTCAGAATAAAATATGGGCAGAGACAGAGTTCTCGAGTGAAGAATCAAATTAAACCAGAAAAGTGATTAAAAAAGAATTATAATCTTAAAATTGTGTGGGATGTCAGAGACCTTCTCTAGTCTCAAAGTAAAACCCCACCTGCAGCCCTCTTGGATGGATACAGCTCCTCGGGTGTGTCCTGTAAGACAGCAGCTTCATTCCTGGACTAAATCTTGTCATTCGAGACCCTTCCTTACTTAAAGGTGAAATTTGTCACTTGTTGATTCTAGTGGTGGCCTGTAATGCCACAGAAGAAGCACAAACTCTTACAGATAACAGTCTTTCAAATGACTGAAGACACTGATCGTGTTCTCCCTATGGTGGACTGTTAGAAGAAGAAGATCAATACATTCCTGGATAGCTATGACTCCAATGTCTTCAAGAGCTCTTCCATCCCAGGGCACTTCATTTGGGATTCAAGTATGTCTAGAAATGCTCAAAATCTTTCCAAGGAACATGTGAACTAGATTAAAAAAAAACTTATCTATAATATCTTTTGTGAGCACCGCAGTGTGCATGTGGAAGTCATAGGACAACTTTCAAGAGTTGTTTCTCACCTTCCACTGTGTGAAGGCAGGCTTTCCCTTGTTTCTGCTGCACTTTGTACTCCAGGCTAGCTTGCCTGAGAGCTTCCAGGCTATTCTGTTTTGGGAATTTAACTCAGGTGATCAGGTCCACCTAACATAGCCAGAGCTTTTATCTGTTGAAGCCATATTGCTGGGCTCCAGACGTAGGATGTTTTAAAGCAATCTGTTTCCATCTCCTCATTTACCATAACCTGGTCTGCCTGAAAACAAATGCTGTGGTCTGTTAGGCTCCCTTTCATATCTCTGCATTTACAATCAGCCGTCTGAAAAGACCAACTGCTCCCCTATCCCCAAAAGCCCATCTACCTTCAAAGGCAGTCGGGGAATGCAAAGCTCCTGAAGAGGAATGTACCCTAGAAGCAAAGCCAAGGCCTCGAGGAAAGAAAGGAGGGCACCACCTTATAGCTAGAGAATGTGTTTATGGGAGAGCTTCATCTATTTTAGAACTTGAAATCAATAGTCATATGACTGTCGTTGTCAGGATGCCTATTAACATTTTAATTTTATAAAAAAGAAAAGAAGTCAGATTCTTTTCTTTGACAGAAAGCAAGTCTGATTGGGCTCTGTGATTTGACAAAGAGGATCTATTTTGCCATAGAGGTCACACAGTGGACATTTCCTAAAATGTAGCTATACTGTTGTAAAGGAAATATATTTAAAAGAACATTCAAGGTGCCGAAAGTAACATTCTTACAATAAAATATTTTAAAATTTAAAATTTTATTTTATGTGTATGGGTGTTTTGCTTGTATGTCATATATGTTTGGTGCCTCCAGAGACCAGAAGAGGACAACAGATCTTCTGCAGCTGGAGTTGTGGATGGCTGTGAGCTGCCATGTGTGTTCTTGGTCTCTAACCCAGGTCTTCTCCAAGAGCAGCCAATGCTCTTAATCTCTAAGCCACCTCACTAGCTCCACAATAAAAGTTTTTATATATCAACTTATAGCAGGCCCAGCTCATGATTCTAGCACATCTGTTATCCAGTGTTTTGAAGGCTGCGACTCTATGATGGAATTTGCAGGCTTTTCTGTTCTGGTTGTCCTCTTCTACAAACACTGTGGTGTCCTGCTTACTATGAACACTCCAGGGAGAAAGAGCAGTGTGTAAGGGTGGGAGTATGGCTTTGTTTTGAATTCTATATGCTTTCTAATCAATGTAGCCTAAGATTCCATTCAGAATTTCTAAGCTGTTGCAAACAACTAATCAAAACATTTATATCTCTTCCAAGTAACTAGTCATAATTAAATTCACACTAATCTTGTGCTTACGTAGCTAAATTTGTCCTCAATTTTACTTTCTTTGTTTTAGTTCTTTGGACACAAATTTCTATACAGATAGGCAATGTATTAGTAGGGGGCAACTTGTGAAATGTCTCCCAGAGACTCCTGCTTCTTGCTATGTAGGTCCTGGTATGTGAGCTGGATCTAATGAATCATTTCTAGCTAATAAAATATGGCAGAAGAGATGATGTGCAACTTTCAGAATTAAGTTGTGAGACTGATCTCTACACTTGCTGCTTGTTCTATCAAAGCTAGTAGCCATGCTAGTATGAAGCCCACGTGACACGGGACTAAGGAATGCCTCAGGCCAATAGCTCTTAGGAAATGAATCCCTCAGTGCATGATTGCTAACAGCCAGGGGAATGGCAAAGTCCAGAGCCATCTTGTGAGAGATCTAGAGCCAGAGGATTTGGCTAAGTTGGGCCTTATTCCTGATGCACAGAAAGTGAGGTAGTACATGGGTGTTGCTTAAAAACCACTAAAATTTGGAGCAATGTGTTATGAAGCAATGCGTAATCTGGTTTGGTGGATCTTGAATATTAAAGCTAGTATAGCCTCCTTTTCCTGCTTTCCTAATCAAAGTCATGGGTTAATTTTGAATATAGTAAGATTAAAGATTAAGTAAGTATAATGTCATTCCATAAAGCTTTATATAAACTCTTTGGACATCTATCCAGGCTCACAACAAAATTATGTGAGAAGCAAGTGAAGTAGTTAGTATATTAAAATTCAGATACTGTTAGCTGTGAAGTTTCCTTTTATATGGCAATATGGTTACATCAAAAGAGAAACTTAAGTATGTTATTACACATTTTGAGTTGCCAGAGAGACTTCCTACATGGAATCCTTCACTCTCATCTCCCTCTTCTTCACTAAGATGCAAACTGAATATTTTGGGGTGTCTTTACCCTTTAAACTCTAGCTCATTTTGGAGCCTTTTCTCTTAAATGTGCTGAAAATATGAGAGTACCTGATATGCCCAGCTTCTGTTTCCTTTACCACTTGTAACCTTACATGAGAAAATCCTTTTTTACCTGTGACTTCAGGTCTCTTGAAACACATGAGTCCATGGCTATTGCTAAACTCGAAGAGAAAGTTATTAAAAATTACTACAACCAGCATCACTTAAAACTTTACTGAAAAAATAAAATGCACACTCACAATTCAAAAACCATGTAAAGCATTCCATCTGAACTATATGTCTCCAATAACTCTACAATGTGTGGATGTTTCAGCATATGACAGATACTGGCTTCCCGCTTTAGATCTGCAAAATAAACATACAACATACTTCATTAGGTAGGAACAAAAGACAATTAGAGTGAAGGATGAATGAATGAATGGATGTGATCTATGGTAACATGAAGACTTCTCTGACTAAAGAGATGAAATCCCCCATTTTAAACTAAACTTATCTTCTTACCCTTTCAAGACTGTGACAATACAACTTTTTATACTGTTTGTCAGCTTCCATCTATATATGGGAGGAAGCTCTTACTAACAAATGTCTTCATTTCTTAGTGCAAAGAAATACCCTGTCCCAGAGTAAAATAAAAATAAGTACACGTATATATTTCCCACAAACTCTTTCTGCCTCCAAATTTATAGCTTTTCCTTGATCTGCCGATAAGTAACTCAATTTGCTGTTTTGAATTTTACCTCTGTCTTAGTTTTCCTGAAGTCAAACAAGAATAAAATGTAGCATTTATAGACATATCATAGAAGTTATGTGAAATACGAAAAGAAATAGTATGGTTTACGCAGAAAAGGCAATATTCCCAGAGCCAAAGTTAGAATTAATTAATTAGTTTTTGCAATGATGGGAATGGAATTCAGAGCCTTGTATATTATAAGCAGGTACTCTGCTGCTGAATTATACCCTTAGCCTGAGAAAAAAAATTTAATATCATCTATAAAATATGTTGAATAACTCAGGGTCTTTTAAGTACTTTGCAATGTTGTTCTGAAGAACAAACAGATAATGCAGGTAGTAACTGCTGGGCATCGTGGCACATGCCTATAATTCTAGCACTTAGGAGGTAGAGGTAGCAGGATCAAGAGTTCAAGGATATCCACTGTTAGGTAGTGAGTTTAAGGCCAATCTGGGCTACATGAGACAGTATCTCACAGCAACAAAAATTAACAGACCATATTTGGAAAACAAAATTACTATCAACATCCTCACACTGAGTGTGGGCAGGGGCATTCCACTACTAATAGTGTTATACCTGTTCGCTGATGTATAAAATACAATGTGGTGTTTTTATATTTGAACGTAAAAGGGAGACAAGAAAGTAAGAACCACGGACAGACCGCACAATGCAATAGATAACATGATCTCTTTTCTGGTTTATTAATTCAACTTAGTCCTGTCAACAAGAGCAATGGCTGCAGGTAGAATCTTACAAAACCTACTCACGTACAGGCAAAAAAAAATAATAATAAAATAAAATAAAAGAAGGCAGTACAGAAGAGACACCGTCAGAAAAGGAGGGATCAATAATACAATATTAAGAAAGTCAGTGGTATAGAGGAAATAAAGGTAGATACAGGTGGAGAAAGTTGGAATCTGAGAAAAGGCCATGAACATTCTGAGCTGGTAAAATTCCAAAGGTCAGTTAGTATATGGAACTACTGAAACCTTGAGTGAATGTGTGCTATTGACACGGGCACAGCCATGTTCCCAATGTCTTAGACCCACGGGAAATGGCAATGCTTGCCCTAGCTTAGGCATAGGGAAATGACAAAGCTTTCCCTCCTGGTCCAAGTGTGAATGTGACAGTGTATGCAGAAAATGTAGCTTTCTTTCCCTTCCCCCCATGTTTACAGCTGGATGACTGTTCCCCTACAGAAATGAATGGCTCCTGCTATGATTTGCTAAATGTACCTCCTTGATTCGTCTGTATACCATAAACCTTGCCTCTTTGATTTAGCTACATATGATAAGCATGGTGAGCTCGGGGCTGGGGGAGTACTGTGGCTTCTCCATCCAAGAGCACAGGCCACCTGGTCCCATCTTTTCTTGTGTCTACCATTTCTTCATTCCCTCATTGTCCCTAGGCAGGGCCTTGGAACCCAAGCTATGGAAGGATGTGGCAGGTCAGGGCTGAACTTAGTATACAGGAGACGATTATTTAATGTTAGATTAAAATTTATCACTTCTCGCCAGGCGGTGGTGGCGCATGCCTTTAATCCCAGCACTCGGGAGGCAGAGGCAGGCAGATCTCTGTGAGTTCGAGGCCAGCCTGGTCTACAGAGCAAGATCCAGGAAAGGTGCAAAGCTATACAGAGAAACCCCGTCTCGAAAAACCAAAAAAAAAAAAAAAAATTATCACTTCTCTCACTGAACTGAGCACTCCAACCATTCTGTGAGGTAGGTACATTACTGATGAGTAAACTCACTCAGGCTTGGAAACATGTTCATTATTACATGGCTATACAGCTATCACAGGAGTGAGCTTTGAACCCTGACTCCAAAGTCAGCAGCCTTTCCACTAAGCCGTGTTATGGGTGTGAGTGTGGTCACAGCTGAAGAATCTGGCAAAAAAAAGAGTGGAAGGAATGGTTGGGCCAGAGCAGGTTTTGTTTGCTCGCTGTGGTTGTGAAGGAAACACTGTGTGTGGCTGTGAGCCGTACTGCCCTGACAGAGTCCACAGCATCTGAAGTCAGAAACTGGGTGTGATCCCACCTTTGTCCCTGCCACCTGCATACCAAGTACCAACTTCTATAAAGGGCTTCCTTTCAGCGACCAAAATGGGAATAGTAATATGTGATGCAGTACCTTCAGGGACTACTAACTGACTTCTGAGGGCTAAGACTGCATCAAGAAGCCACATAGGAAAGGATGATGTAGAGCACAGCATGTGGGGGAAGGGAATAAAGGGGGCAAGTGTGTGTGTGTGTGTGTGTGTGTGTGTGTGTGTGTGTGTGTGTGTGTTCAGTGTTCACCTCAAAAGAAAAACTGCCTCTCTGCTCAAAAGCAGTTGGGCAGGCCCCGTAGGAGGAGCTGCAGGGCTTGTGCAGCTGCAGGGCTTGTGCAGGGAGATGCTATCCATGAGGAAGGTTCTTAACAAGTGTGTTGGAGGGCCAAACTGAGCCACACAACACCAATCTGATGCTTGCATGGCTCTCTCCTCTCAAGAATGTTCTGCTTCCCAACTCCAGGGAAAGCGCGAGAGTTTTATTACTTCTTTTTATGTTTTCCCTAGCTTCTCAATTTATCAGAAGTCACCCTTTCATACCTCTGTTTTCCCCATTAGTGACTCCTTCCCATCAGTTTCTGTTCTGATGAAAGGCAATTGTAACTCGGTGCTCTGATACTGCAGTCATAAAGCAAACACATTCAGTGTTTGCCACAATAAAGACTGGTCTCTTTTGCGCTCCTCAGTTTATTTTCCATTTTGCTCCTTTCATGTAACTATGGTATGCTTCAATTCCCACTCACCTTTTGCTACATGACACCTTTGTTACACTGAGAGCTTTTAGTAGAAACAGATCTGCCAATGACCCCCTGTGCTTGGCATGGTGAACGGCTGAACAAGCTCTTGGTCTAGTCTTAATTGCCATCACTCCAAACAAAGACAGAATTTCTGGGGCCCCTGCTTTCCAATAACAAAGTGGCATAAATGTCACTGGATCTGACATTTTAGAGACTAAAACCAGAATGCTGACAGGATAGCACAAGACTGTCAACATAAAAATAAATTTGAAATGATAGGGACAGCAATGTAAAAGACGCACAATTATTTTCCATAATTCAAGTATCAAGTAAATAGTGCAAATAGAAAAGCATACTTTAAAAAACAAATACCAAAATGAAAATTTAAATTAAGTAACTCACAATGCACAATGACATTCTATGTGCATTTTAACTGTAGACTCCAAAAATAGGAAACTCAAAATGGTTATTTTAAAATGTGAATATGACCTAAGGAAATAGGTACCTGTTGAATGCTGTTAAGTCTATGATGACATAGTGGTTAAAACTATCGTTTACCTATATATTGACTCATGAGGCAGAGGAAGGAAGAATTGGAAAGAAGATGGTAGTACTTTGATGTACAACTGTCTGACTGCTCACAGATACTAGCATGAAACATACCTGTGAGGAACACGGCTGAGTGGTGCCATCTCTGCCTGGAGTGACTGCCTTGTTTACTGACTAGTAACAGTCAACCTCTCTTTCCTCTTTCTCTCTTCCCATCATAATTGATTTTATAATTTCTTAGGAAAAATTTGAAAGATACTTTCAATCCTCTATTTCTATATTTAATGCTCTTACATTTAACTATGTAACTATATTTAATCGACTCATTTCTTTTTTCCTTCTTTTCATTTGTTCTTTGTGTCTTTCACACCATGCATCTCCATCCCATTTAACTCGTTTCCTTTTAAAAGAGGCACTAATGCTTTTTAATTTTATAGCTCAAATCAGTAACATATTTAAATTAAATCAACATGCTATACAATCTTAAAACTACTATTACTTTCGTAAGAAGTTTGGTTTGTCAAACAGCAATAAAGTGAGTATGGCTTATCAATCTCGTAAATAAGGGATAGCTAGGGAAGTTGTTTCAGTAATAAGTTTAAAAACATTTTTTTTTCTGAAAAGTATCCTTATTATTCATTTTACTTCCACTTAGTAGAGTTCTTTCATAAAAATTGGGCACCACTTAGTGCCTCAATTCTGCAGCAAGCTTATTCGACAATGGGTAAAAACTAGGTTTGGGGTTGGGGATTTAGCTCAGTGGTAGAGCGCTTGCCTAGCAAGCGCAGGGCCCTGGGTTTGATCCTCAGCTCAAAAAAAAAAAAAAATTGGTTTGGTATTTATAAATATGATTGAAAAAAGAGCAATTTCAAAAATGTTTAGCTTTGAAGTAGCAATCTGAATCTCAGTATCTGAACTTTAAAAGCCTACATTTAAGAGTTAGTTTGCCTAGGAACATTCAATGAAGATTAGATCAGCTATTTTAATAATATCATATTCAATCCAATATATGAAAAATATTATTTCAACATATACTTAAATTAATAAAATAGGCTGGGCAGTGGTGGTGCATGCCTTTAATCCGAGCACGTGGGAGGCAGAAGCAGGTGGGTATCTGTGAGTTCAAGGCCAGCCTGGTCTACAGAGTGAGTTCCAGGACAGGCTCCAAAGCTACAGAGAAACCCTGTCTTGAACCCCCCCCCCCAGAAAAATTAATAAAATATTAGTTTTGTGCTCTTTAAGATCCAGTATGTGTCCTACACTTACAGTCTATATAAAATTAGTCTAGTCACAATTTAAGTGTTTAACAGCAACATGTGAGTAGTGGCTACAAATTAGAATGGTAAAGCTCTAGATAAACTCATTTGCTTTCTTCTTGATTACATTTATTTATTTATCTGTGTATTCATGTGCACATGTGTGACAAAGTCACATGTGGAGGTCAGAGGACAATGTGTGGAAGTCAGTTCTCTTCCTCTACTATGTGTTCCAAGAATGTTCACATGTCACCAGGCTTGATGGCAAGTGACTTGACTTCTGAGCCATCTCACCAGTCTGCTTCACTTTAATTCTTATCCTTTTCTGTGATCCCTCCTGAATCAGATTCATACCTGTGTGCTGCCAGGTGAGCGTTCTACCCATTAGCTACATGCCCCAAGCTTTCTTTTGAAATTCTTAGGCATACATTTGCAGTCAGTCATTAAAAAAGAATCTAAATTCAATTATGTATAACTCAAGACTACGTCTATAAGAGGAAACTCTATAGCTCATCTTAATAACTACATTTTATCAATTAATAACTAAATCTGAAGTTTTCCAACTATTGTTAATCTAAATCCTTTGTTTGTTCTGTCATTTAGAATTGTTTTTATTTTGCTTAATTTACCAAACAAGAATGTTTAACATCACTGTATACAGTCTGTATAGAAAGCTTTATAGATTCTAACACTAGACTACACAATAAAATATTTGAGGATTTACTAAGTATCATTTGTGATTTTCAAGTACCCCCCTTCAAGTACTTACTAAATAACAGTGATCACTCGTGTGTGTGTGTGTGTGTGTGTGTGTGTGTGATTTTACAGAGGAAGAAACTGAGGTCCTAGGTTCAGTGATGTAGGCTGATGAAAAATCATATAACTAGTAAGAGAGGACAAGACTAATGACAAAAGCCCAGTGCTCTTGCTATTACACCATCATGGCTCCCGGGACCGTGGAGTTTATAAATGTCCCAAGATCCAACTGGGGAACAGTGCTAGTGTGGTAGCGCAGGCTTGGTTGTGCAGCTAGCAAGGCTCTCACACACTCAGCTTCTTCCCACTGCACTGTCACCACAGATGGCCAGAAGTCAGACACAGACTTTCTGACAAAACACAGAAATATTCTCATCCACTTCTACACAATTAAAATTCACTATGATCCCAATCAAGCTCCAAATCCTAATGCTGCCCTAGAAATAATTAAGGCCAGTAGTAATGTGTTTATTTGAACAAATGTTAATAACAAAATAAGTAAATGAAAATCAGTATTGACATCATTTTCCCTTGCTGTCATAAAACTAATGACTATATGATATTTTAAGAAAGGAATCTAAGCAGAACCTTGGAGAAGTTACACTAGTAAAATCATTTTCTGCTGCTGAGTTTCATCTTTATATAATAAATAACCAATTTGAAGGCTAATGTATATATAATTCAGGTTTGTTTTAATAAGGCTATTTTTCTATAAATCAAGAAAGACTTTCTCTTTCTTTTTTCTTTTTCTTTTTTTATTTTGGGCCGGGGGTGAGGTGGCGGTTTCAAGACAAGTTTCTCTGTAGCCCTGGCTGTCCTGGAATTTGCTCTGTAGATGAGGCTGGCCTAGAACTCACAGAGATCTGCCCGTCTCTGCCTCCCAAGTGCTGGGATTAAAGGAATGCACCACCATTGGCCAGCTAAGAAAGACCTTCTCAACCAGGGATGTATGACCAGAGGCTCACAAATGTTTTTTTTTTTAACTGCAAACTCATTATTTCTTTGATCTTTTACACATTTTACAACTATTCCTACAAATTTTATTATTTTTTCACATACTTGTAGAGTTCTGTGCATTTTCTAATTTCTTTGTGTTTTTGTCCACCTTTTAATTTTATAAGCTAAAAATTTCATTTGTCCTTTGAATGATGAAAGGGAATTCAAAATGCTGGACTAACAGGGTTTCTTTTTTTGTTTGTTTCTTAACTGACAAATGTGCATTAATTAGAAATTAATTTTAACTGCACTGAATATTTCAAAATTAATGAGATTTTTGTAATACATTTCTCAAGTTTTCGTTCTGGTAAGTGAAACAAACACATTAAAACACACTATCTTGTTTAACATTAACTTTAAACTAAAGCCAATACTATATGTACAAATACCAATCAGCTATAAAATAAAGCCAATTAATGTGACAACTACTTGTCATTTTCATTATGATGAGTTGGTAAATAACTGCCTAAAATGTCATTTATTTACTTTGGATTTAAGTTATAAAAATGTCAGGTCATTCTTAATCCATATTTGAATATTAAAAATCATCGATCTTACTAGCTAGATGGTAATAAATGTTCCAGGTGACAAATTTAAAGCTCCTTATTAATATTAATCTTTGGAGATATTAAGATGTCTTTAAAGAGAAGCATTTGCTTAAAAAGCCATTTGTGGTTAAGATTCAACATTAGATTAAAAAAGAGACCATATTATTTGTCTCAGAAAATATAGCTCTCAGTCTTCTATGCAAGGAGTTACTCAACCATGAATATGGTGTAAGTCTGTTTGGAGACGCAACTAATAAAACAGATGTTAATCAGACAGCTAAAAAGAGAAGGCAGAGGTAACTAAAATCCAAACCAAACCAAGTTTCAGTGTTTCATTTTCCCAAATATATGAATGACTACTGAGAGTATATTTTATGCATGATAATAACTAAACACAATGCTCCTAATGTCTCTAATAGGTACAGTTCTTCGATTGCTTTTCTTTTTGGGAGGTATAAACCAAAGAGGGAAAGATCAGGACATTTTATGATAAAAACCAGACACCTATTTCAACATTGTGTTCTTCATTTTATAAAAGGAAATTTGAGAAACCCTAGTTTATGCCTCAATTACCTCTCAATATTAAAGTCTTAAAAAGCATCACACATATTGGGAGATAAGAGTGCTTTGTAAGATGATGAAATGTATATATTTGTTAAAGTTCACTGAACTATGGACTTATTAGGGTTCATTATATTGTATACAAATTACTCAATAAAGTTTAAACAGCAAAAGAAAATGTTATTACAGTAAAACAGTTCAATTAATTTGTCAAAGTAACAAACATTATGCACATACTTAGTGCATAATAGTTCCTGATTATGTTATCTAGATTTACTTCCTATTTTTATTTATTTATTGATAGCTAGGGATCTACCAAAGGACACATACCAAGACAGATTTCCTTAGGACTTGCTTCTCTCTACCAAGCCTTTATTGACTGCAAGAAATACTGCCATCAAGACCAACAATTTCCCCAGAAAACAACTTGTGATCTATTTTAATATACAAATAAGCAAATAACTAAGACCAGAAAGCTCTATGGTACAGTGAAATTATTACCAAAGTTTTTAATTTCATAGGTTTCTCCACCTAGTCATAAAATCCTTTTGTCAATAGTATCTCATAGAATAGTATAAAAGTTGTGCATAGCAGTTTGAACCTGGAATCCCAGCAACTCTGAGTCCAAGGCAGAAGGACTGCTAGGCATGGGCTACAGAGTGAAACTGTCTCAAAAAGAAGTATGAAACAAATTTATATCAAAAAGTATCAATGATACTTGAACATTTATTGTAGAAAACGCCAATGCAAAGAATAAGATAGTCGTTTTAATAAATACTGTAAAATCAGGGATAGAGGTAACACTTGTAGATTTATACATACCACCAAATTATTTGTATATTATCAAGAGAAACTTGCTAACAGGTGTGTGTAGGTAAATATCTAACCATTTAGTCTTTTTAAACCAGTTACAAAGCTTTGAAAAACAGTAGAAAACTTTTAGTTCAAAGTAGAATCACCTAATAGTTGTTAGAAAGTGTCAAAAAGATGTTTTATACATAGTGGAATCTGGCCTATGGGGAAGAGCCTTCTGAAAGGGCTCTATTTTCCCAGTGTTTTAATACATTTTAGGTATGTGTTATACTGTTCTGTCCTTATAACAAACCTTTTATTTCATCTTTTCTAAAAATAAGGAAGTTATCTTGTTTAGTGCTTAAAATGTAGTAGCTATCTAGATAATGCAATTTAAAATTTATTTGAAGTCAGAAACCATTCAGAAAGTCTGTTGAAGTAGTAGGTGCTCTGCCCCCAAACAGTCTATAGTGACATTTAAAAGAAGCACAGAACCTACAATGAGTGTGGTCAGGGTCAGGAAGGTAATTGTCTAACCCACCTCCAGTTGTTCTGAGAGCAATGTATAAACCTGGAAACTCAGGCTCCATCTTGTACTCCAGCAATGATCAGTTCTGAGAATAATTCTTTAGGTTTTAAAAAGTACATTTCAGCTGTTTGCTGCCAAACCCAGCACTGTGCTATGTGAGATGTATGAAACTACCATTAACTACATTTCTCTGCTCTTTGAAAAATTATAAGATGTTCCCTTGGGGACATTCTATGTGGTCCAATTTGCTGTTTCCCATCTTGCTATCAAAATAATACAAATTATGTACTAATTAGTGTATAAATGTTTACAAAAATGAAATAAATATATTTTCGAGTGTCTGCCAAATAATGACACTAAAGCTCTTCTCTATTTTTTTGTAGGCAGAATGCCAGAATGTGCATTTTCTTACTCTGTAAAGAATGTACATTTGTAATCAATCTTCCGTCTTTGTTTTTTGCTTTTTTTTCTTTGAATAGCTCTTTTGCCAGTTCATCAAACTGGGAATGAATAAAACAAAAGTTTCCTTAACAATGGAGTTTGAGGGGCAGAGGCTCCTCACATCTGCTTTACACATAGCCGAGTGGAACCACAGCAAAGACAGGATCCTCTGAACCAGTGAAAACACAAATGCAAGGCAGACAGGCCGACCTCAACTTCTCTTCATTAAGACTCAGTGGTCACTCAGTAGCAACAAAAGGCCTCACTCATGACACAGTATTAGAGTAAACAATTACAATGGACACATTATTTAGGTCATTCTAGATAATGGTTCATTTCTTATAAAATGTCATACCAGCTTCTTTGGTTTGCTTAGGACTTTCCTGGCTATAGCACTGAGGCTGGTCACGGTCACCCTGTTCCACATATCTGGCATGTATCCTTTCAAGCACAAACACTCTCTGCAGGAAGGTAGTTATGCTACGATAGTATAACAGACTTATAGTCAAAAGGTCCATTTTAAAATCCTGTCTCCAACAACTGGTAGCTGTATTACCCTTAGAGCCTCACTTTCCTCATCTGTAAAATGGGAAGAGTAAGACAACAACTTCCCCCTCAGGATTATGGAGAGGCCCAGAGAGCTCGTAAAACACGTGAAAGCACTTTGCACAGTGCATGGCATGGAGCATGGCTCTTTTTCTTTGACCATTTTTGGTGGAAATCATTCCTTCCTGTCTGAAGACAAAAGATGACAATGTGAGTACCCATTACTAAGCCACACTGTTAATAGTTTGATGCCCACTTTACCACTGGACTTTTTCATCTGTAACGTTCTGGGAAATCATTCCTCTAGGCACTTCTTGGAGCCACCCTTATACAAACAACTGCTTCTCCTCCACTTTGTGTCACAGCTGCCGAAACCTGCCCATTTTATTTCTTCATCACTTGTCAAGGCCCCCTTCCTCTTACTGCTGGTTCCCCAGTTCAGTCTTCACCAACCCTTGTCACAGCAAGGATCATCTAATGGGCTCCTTTGCCTTCAATTTCTTCTTTTCATTCTACTCACTAAAGTACTATCATAGTTTAAAGCAGATATTACCATATTACTTCAAACCCCTTCACTGTGCTCTGTTCCATGCATTAAAATGTTATAATGCTGAAGGATGGCTTTGATTTGACCTCTAGTGACTTAACTAGAGTCCACAGACCTATTTAGCAACATAATTGGAATCGAAAGCATTTTTTCTTTCTCCCCCCAAATTTCTACACACCTCCATTCTATTTCAGCTGCTCTCCCTTCTGCTTCCCTGACACACACTTACGACATACTTTCAATATTGACCTTTTGTCGAACTTCCACCCTGATTCCTAGTGGGAAGGATCGGTGGAGGAACTGGAAGGTAGAGGAGGGTGAGTATGGTCAAAGTACATGATGTACTCGACTAAAAATATCTATGAAATTGCAGTAAATGTGCCTTCCTCATTTAATACTTCATATGCTTCTTTATCCTGATGAAAGCCACTCCACTCATTCACCAAATCCCATTTACACTTTGCCTCACAGTTGTCCTTAACAGTCTCCAGCAGAGGTAGGCACATGCTGCTGTCATGACATAGCAACTACCCCTCCCCGCTGCACTCCCACGCCTCAAGATCTCAGCATCACCAGCTTAGGCTGCTGCTGGTCATTCAGCTTTCTGCCGACCTTGCTGGAAGGCAGCATCAAGCATATACAACCCATTCAATCTATGTCTACTACATCTCTTTGTCACACAGAAGTGTATGCCTCATCAAAGTATAAAGAACGCTAAAAATGAACATAACTGTAACACCCCTTTTTATATTCATATTTTACTCAGAAAGAAAATGAGGCTCTGATAGGCATGCTCAAATTCATATGGCTAATTTATAACCCAAGTGAAAGATGCGCACAGGTTTTTGATTCCCAATCCAGCACTCTGTTATCTCATACTTTCTAAGGAAGATGATGCTAAAACCATCCAAATTTTGAGGCAATCTCTTCTCAGTGTCATATTCAGATTGACTAGAGTTTTCAGAGAATGGTCAAGACATACAATTTATATGCAACAAAAGGGTATGAATACTATCCTGGACATTTTGTCACCATGACTGCAGATGGAAAACTTCAAGGCACTACCACCATAGAATCCACCAACTTTAGGCAAAGTAATGTATGCCTAGCATTTCTATGCCATTGTGTAGTTTATATACTACATTATTTAATATTATCATATGGCTCTAAGGTTTTTCTTAAAAAAAACCCTGAAGATCAAAGGTTTCATGAAAAATTTAACAATTAAAGGCATTTATATATGTGTATGTTTACTACTGGTTAACTATTCAGGAGTAATTAGATTAAATCATCACAATTCTGAAAGAAATGGGCTTTTAAAGAGCATATCTGACTTTCCTCCACTAGAGGGAACTAAACATCATTCCTACTCAGTGAGGAAGCAGACCATCACTAAGATCTACACATACAGACAGTAGTATTGAGATGGTTGGTGGGGACCCTCTTGTCACCAGCTGGCTTCTTGTCATGCCCCTTCCAAGAATGAGGTGGGCAGACAGCAAAGAGTATCTGAAGGAGAGGTCCTTTATTATCAAAGGATTAACAGGTAGAAATGAGGTTGAACAACTTTCAACTGGAAAAACAGGTCTCTGGGAAACTGATAAGAACTGAATAGATCTGAACTCTTGGTAGCTTTGGGATATTAGCCAGGAGTGTTAGAGCTAGGAAAAGGGTTATGACTCTTGCAGGTCTTTGGAGCCACAGGTCTCTGAAGCAGTGGGTCTTGGAAGCTAGAAACAAACACACGAAGGAGCTCCTGTTAGTTGTCAAAGTCTTCGAGACTGAGGCATGAACGAGTGCCCCTGTAGCTGTGGTTTCAGCTCTTTAGGTTGCCAGTCTGTTTCTGATGCATCGTGAAGGCAGTCTTCCCTTTCTTTTTCCTCAGAAGAGCACTCCAACAAGACTGTTTATTTAATGCTCATCCACTCAGTTACATTGAGCCACCTGGGCCCCGATTGGCTGAATGTATGTGCATAACAAGAAGGTGAAAAGTGGGACCAATCGGATAACAGTTGTCCAGCCTGGAGTGGGAGGGAAAGGACACTGATCCCACCGAAAGCACCCAATCAGGTCGCCAACTCTGCTTCCCACCACTACAGGGGTCGAAGGAGTTGTAGTGCTTTCAGTTGCTGTGGTGCCAGGGATCACCTGGGGGCTACTCCTGTGATCTCTTCCAGGTGCTATGCCATTGCTGCAGTCAGGAAGAACAGTGTTGGGGCAGCAGTCTGACTGGTGCAGGCTGCATCCCATTCCTCACTCCGATCCACTCAAGGGCTCTTCCCATCATCTTTCCTTCAGCCAAGGTTCTTTGCTTTGTTTTCTGCTGCTGCTTCCCTGACAGTTTGGATGGTGACAACAGGGGCTGTCAACTGGCAGTCTACTACCAGCAATTCGTTGCCCTCAGGGTTTGAGCATGAGGGCCCCTCTTATCCCTATCATTGTCCGGTCTTGATGATCTAATACACAAATGAGATGATGGTTTGCCTTTAACTTGTCTGTCACAACAATAAACATCAGCAAACTTTTTACCGGGAACGTTACTATGAGTCAGGCTCTATTTTAAATGAGTTGACCCACTTAATCCTCACAACTTTAAGAGGCAGACAATACTTATATAAGAGAAAGGCAGAGAGCAATTGAGCAAATTACTCACAGAATAGGCTGTAGAACAAAGATTTGAACCCAGGGAATCTGAATCAATCAATCTCAATCAATCTCTCTCTGTCTCTGTCTCTCTCTGTCTCTCTCTGTCTGTCTCTGTCTGTCTCTGTCTCTGTCTCTGTCTCTGTCTCTCTCTGTGTGTGTGTGTGTGTGTGTGTTCCATGCACATGTTATGTGCATGTGCACCACCCATGTAAGGACACGTGGAGGTCAGAAGATGACACTGGGAAGTCTTTCTCAATTGCCTTTCCGTCTTAGTTTTAGAGAGAGGCTCTCTCAGTGAATCTAGAGCTCACTGTTCTGCTAGACTGGCTAGTCAGGGAGACCCTGGGCTTTGCCTCCTCCCTGTAAGTGCTATGGTTACTAGTGTACTCCATAATCTGACTTTTAGGTGGGTTCTGGGGCTCCAAACTCAGGTCCCCATGTTTACACTGCAAGCTCTTTATCCACTGAGCCATCTCTCTACTCCTGAATCTATCTTCTTAAGTCCCTAACATAATGCTTCTTAAATCTAGAACTGATCAACTCAAAAGAGGAAACTTACAGGTAAACTATTTCTCTGCATTACTTTAAAAGACAAACCCCAAACTTCACTAAAGCCAAGTTTAATCAAAGTTTAGTAATTAAATCCTAAAATCTTTTGAAAAATCTTTCTCAGTTCAAGTCACCTGATTAGAATTTTGAAAATTACCTTTAATTAAGATTTAGAATCATTAAAGCACAATGACTAGGTGGAGTTCTAGGACAGCTGTCTGAGAAGCTCACTTCTCAGAAACTTGTGAAGAAGAAACTTGTCACCTGGAGAGACATACCAAATCCTCCCAGAGTATCTGAAGGAGATGGTTTCGAGAACCCTACCCCCATACCAAAATCTGTGGCTGTTCAAGTACCTTATGTAAGACAGTGTAGTATTTGCATGTAACTTATACTTTAAGTCCCCTCTAGATTGCTTATAATACAAATGAAATGTAAATGTTGTGTGAGTAGTTGTTATACTATATTATTTAGGGAATAGTGACAGAGAATAAAAGTCTATACTTGCTCAGTACACACAAAATTCTGCCCAAATATTTTCAGCCCACAGTTGGATGAGTCCCTGGATGCACACCCTGCAGGTACAGGGGTCTTACTGCATTTGATCTCTGGAGACAGATCAAAAGGTTTATAACCAATTGAGAAGCATTTATTCAATAAAATCTACAGAAACTGAGTGAAGAACAATGGGAAGCCTCCACAATGCAGAGAGAGTGCACAGGGAGCATACTCACTTCCCCATTGTGTCTTACATAAAGAACTGTTTTGGGGGCTCAGCAGCTGGATTTCAGATTTCCTTAAGGTAAAAGCGCTATTCCGGGTGGAGTAGATATCATATTGTAGACCAGTAGATATCATATTGTGGAAGGCCCATAGTGAACAGGTAAGACAGCCAATGGACAGCCAGTCCTCTACTTTCACTTACAGCTAAACTCAGAGGACTTAGACGAAGAAGCTGACAGGGTACAGTTACCCCTTTCCAAATAGCTCTGGGTTGTGAGAGAGATGCAGGGATGGGTTTGGTAGCTGACTGGCAACTCCCATCTTCTTCAGCTTCCTGGGGTAAAAGGTCTAGTCCAAGCACACTCAGCATCTGGTCAATGCTGGCAGACGGCATGCTCCCTGGCTTTAGGCTATAAGAAATCTGTACCACTTGATGTAGAATCAGGAGGGCATCAAGCCATGCTACAGTCGCCCCACAACACAAAGCCCCTGCTCCTACCAATAAGGAGAATCTGCATGGAATGGCCAATGAGCTGTGAGTTCCCTATTCCTTGCCGTTATTCCAAATAACTAAAGTTAGTCACAACAGCAGGCCTTAGCGTGTGCCCACATAGATTTGCTTTACAGAAAGATGTAACTAGAGAGCCATATAATACAACAAAATAGAATGTATATTGTTCAATAAATTATACTTGAATTTTATGAGTAAGTGAACTAGTATTTCCATTTAAACAATGGTTTAGACATATATATTTCTTTACTACTTCTTTCCAAAAGTTCTTCATAGTTCTGCTTTATTTTATGAGAATTTCAGACATGCATATGTTTTGATAAAACCCATTCCCCAGTTCCTGCCAATCTCTACTACTCCTTGAAAGCCAGCTAATATTTCAATAAATGAATTAAAAGTTAACAGCTTAAAGGAACATGCTAGGAGGCAGAAGTATATTGGATAAGTAAAACAAGTTTCAGATAGGAGAAAGTAAGGGATCAAAGAAAGGTGAACTCCAAATGTGGCTACCATTATGATGTGCCCCTCAATCTATGAAGTAGAGAGTGTAAAGGACTGACAAGGTATGGCACAATGAGTTTATTGTACACTATTTCCTCTCAACAGAAACACTCTGTCCTGGAGAAGAGTGAGGCTCATATAAGATCAAGAAGTAAAGGAAACATACACGACCCAGGAAATAAACTAAAACTGAAAAAGCTAAGAAGCTTCTGAAAGTTCTAAGATTTACAAGCTCCTCTGCAAGGTTATATGAGCAATAACAACTCCAGGGAGAGGGCACTCTTCAATCAGCCCTGCTACCTGCAGGGCTGCAGGGACACAGCTTCCATTAGTTCCCACCTACGCTGGGGTTGGCTTTTCAGTGATGCCTTTAAGTGATTCATGCTCCTCTAAGTAGCACTTCATCCACACTCCTATAAACTCATTGCTTCCATAAGCTAGACTCGAGTGGAATGGTTTCTTTGACCTGTTGTCAGTGCCCCGAGATAGGGTGAATACTGAATGGTTTGTTTGCTTCCCCAGTGAAAGTCATGCAACAGAATCCATCATTGCATTCTCACTAAGACTATGCTTACAAATGCTACAACCAGCTTCTGATAAAGAGACAAGAGAATACCAGAGCAAGTTTATCCTTGTGAGATATGGGACTGCAATGGCCAACTTCGGCGTAAGGACTCCAAGTAGTATGCTACAGAGGTCGAAGCACCCTTGAAAGTGTCTAGGAATTTCCCATTCTTTTCTTCTTTTATTTCTTCATTCACATCTCCAAAGGATTCAGACATACAAACCTGTAAGTGCTCTCTCAGCCTCCTCAGGATCCTTACCCATCAAGTTCCACTCATTGGTCACTTCCCAATAAATGTCTTATGCATCTAATCATTTCCTGACAATTGCTTTTTGCAGAACCTGAACTAACATATAGAGGTTGCAACAAGAGAAGCCTTTGAGAAACTAGCTGGCTGTGCTTATCAAACTACTGAAGGAAGTTCAGAAATAAGAGGCACCGGGGATTTTCAGAGCAGTAGTGCTGGCAGAGCAGAAAACAAGAGTATCAGCTGATGCCGGGCGGTGGTGGCGCACGCCTTTAATCCCAGCACTCGGGAGGCAGAGCCAGGCGGATCTCTGTGAGTTCGAGGCCGGCCTGGGCTACCAAGTGAGTTCCAGGAAAGGCGCAAAGCTACACAGAGAAACCCTGTCTCGAAAAACCAAAAAAAAAAAAAAAAAAAAAAAAAAGATGGCATTTAAAAGAGTATCAGCTGAACTTGTCCAGGAGCAGTCTGTGGCCATGAAATTTACTCCTCCCTTACCTTCTGGAGACCTTGGACCCAGATGTATAGCTCAGATCAAAATGAAGTGCTGTACTTAGATGGGAGAGTCAACTAGAAATTTCATGTGTCAAACATGTTAAAATAAACAACTTCAGCCTCACTTTAGTTAAGTTGTCTTGTGGAACTCCTGTAATTAGGCTCAGATGTTCCTGTGTGTCTCATCCTCCCAGCAGATACACCTCTAGCCCAAGACAGACACTCAAAAGGTTCTGCTCTATTAAACTGACTAGGTTAAGAGAAAACAAAATCAAACCTAGAGATACTAGACAACTATGAGGCTGTCAAAAATGGCTCAGTTTTTTTCTGATCACTTATAGTTAAGTTACTCCTATATCCAGACTTTCTAGGCAACTATTTAATACTGTCCCCTAGAAAGGAAGGGAGGAGGGAGGGAGGGAGGGAGGGAGGGAGGGAGGAGGGAGGGAGGGAGGCAAAGAAAGGGTCATCAGATATAAGAGGAAAGCCTCTAAAAAAAAAGTCTAAAAGAAAGAAAAAATTCTGAGGAGGTCATTTCTCACAAAAGCCAAACAAAGGGAATGTCAAACACAACATGATAAATATAATGGTTATCTTGATTAACTTGATTGGACTGAGAAGCAATTAGAGAAGTGGTTCTCAACCTGTGGGTCACGATCCTCTGAGGTTGTCAAACGACCCTTTCACAGGGGTTGCATATCAGATATTTACATTATGATTCATAACAGTAGCAAAATTCCAGTTATGAAGGAGCAATGAAATAATTTTATGGTTGGGAGTCACCACCACATGAGGAACTGTGTTAAAGGGCCACAGCATTAGGAAGGGTGAGGACCACTGCTCTAGAGGATTAATAAAGCACACTTCTGGGTGTGTCTGTGACAGTGTGTCTGTGTGGGTGTTCCCAAACAGGATTAAGTATGAGAATAAGACTGTTCCCGAACATCACCAGCTCAATCCTATAGGCTGGGAACCTAGATAGAATTAAAGATGAAAATCAAGGTGGCCAGTGACCACATACATTGTTTCCTGGACACCATATGTGAACTGTGCCACATTCTCCTCACCATGATGGATGAAATCTTTGAAACCCAAAGCCAAAATAAATCTTCCTTCCCTTATGTTGTTTTGCTAAGATATTTTGTCACAGCCATTGAACAAGTATTTAACATAGGAAATTGGTACCAGTGAAGTGGTGTTACTGTTGTACCTATCTGACAATGTGGTTCAGAAGTCTTTGGAACTGATTCATGGAAGGAGTTTGGAAGAGTTTGGAGATGTGGGCTACAGAAACTCTAGAATGCTCTAAACAGAACTTAATGATTCTGGTGGGAGCTAAGACCAAAACACTATTAGGAATGTGGAGAGTAAAAACTGTTCCTAAAGTTTTACATGGAAATGAGAACTCTGTAGGGAACTGCACTAAAGGCCATGGACATTACACTCTAGCAAGAAACCTGTTTTGATATTTGGTGTGAAGCTGAATATAAAAGTGGTAGACTAATGTGGCAGAGGAAGTCTCAGGGCAGCCCAGCATTCATGGATACTGCTGACTGCTTTTAGCCAAGTTTATAATGAAATCATGAGCAAAAAGAGGAACAGAAATGTTTGAAAAACTTGCAATTTGCTCAGAAAAGGAATGTGTAAAGTTGGGGCCAAGGAAAGTCCCAGTGCTGAAAAGCTTTGAGTCTTTAAGAGGAAGCCAAATACTTTGCCTTGGGACAACAGGAAGGATGCCTTGAAAGAATCTCAAGAATTACTCAGATTCCACTTCAAGAATGGAAAGTTTCTGTTTCCTTTTTTTTTTAAATAACAAGTAATTTAAAAAAAGCCAGACCTCTCTGCTTACACAGAGCTGCTTAAGAATGCATTTCCCTTTACTCAGTAATTCAGGCACTCAGAGGCCACTGCAGCCATGGCCCAAAGGGTCCTGGCACGTATTAGAACTGTGGTAGACTTTGGCATAGTCCATGGGATGCTGGTTTTGCAGGCATGCAGAATACAAGACTTGCAGGGGCTTGGAGGCATCAGAACAAGATTTTAGCAGCCAGGCAATGTGTGACAGAGTCAGGTCCCTGTAGGTAGCTCCTGAGAGGGAAATAGAGGAGCTGTAAGAGTAAAGCCAAAGATGCAATGGAGACCCTAGGAAGTTAGGTATGTGGAACATAGAATATCTGCTGAGGAAAGCTATAGGCGATGAACAAAGCCAGGCCACACCAGTGGATAAGTGGACTGCCTTTGCTAAGGCAATATTGAAGCAGGAGTGCCCCCTGGAGCTCATCTGACACCATCACTTATTCTGGAAGCTGCAAATGGATTTCCAAGACTGAATGTTTTCCCTATGGGTTTTCAGCAGTGTTCTGGTCCCACTCTTTCACTGTAGTACAAACATGTCCTCTGTGCCCCCGGAGTTTGGAAATAGCTGATGTCGTCTTGATTTTCTAGAGGCTCACAGCTAAGAGTTTGCATTGAGTCTCAGATTTTGAAATTGGGCTTTTGAACAGGTTTTATCTGTTAAGACTAAGAGAACTCTTGGAGATAGAATGAATACACTTTTTTAAAAGATTTATTTATTTATTATGTATACAGTGTTCTGCCTGCAATATATGGCTGCAGGCCAGAAGAGGGCACCAGATCTCATTGCAGATGGTTGTGAGCCACCATGTGGTTGCTGGGAATTGAACTCAGGACCTTTGGAAGAGCAGCCAGTGTTCTTAACCAGAGCCATCTCTCCAGTCCCAATGAATACATTTTGCAATAGGAACTAGATATGAGTTTTTTTGGGGGGAGGGAGGGGAATGGATAAAATATTACAGTTTAAGGAGACATGTTTGGATGTCAAGTTGACAAGAGTGAATTTGTGATTACTGACCTTGATTGTTAGCTTGATTGCACTGAGAAACATTTAGGTTAGTAAAGCATGTTTCTGGTTGTTCTGCTGAAGGTATGTCCAGAAATTACCTATGGAAAGAGGATCTTCCTCCTATAGGCTAGCCTCCCAGGTAAAACAACAGGGGAAGGGAGAAAGCCCTCTAGTATAAGCACTCTCTTGTGTCTGATTCCTGGCAACCATAATGTAAGTTGCTTATACCCTCCCTGTCATGATGAACTAAAACCTCTGGCACTGTGTGCCCAAATAAATCTTCCTGCCTTAAAGTTTTTGCTCAAATACTTTGTTGGAGCAGTGAAAAAAACTAACACAGTAGGTAAGAATGATATGAAACTGTACAATACTGACAACTTGAAAGCGACACAGTCAGAGAATAATGCCTTTGGAAATTATAAATTGGAGCAAGGATAGGAGATTCAAATTGATGGGTTAGAAGATCAAGTTGAAAAACTACAGCTAGGACAAAGGAAGAAGAGATAGGAGAAGGAACAAAAAGGTTAGAGATGGTGGCTAATTATATATGCCATGTTATTTAAATAACAGCAGCCAGAAAAGAATGGAGAAATTGGAGGGATGTAGTTACCTAAGACTTTTTTCCCCTCTGAACCAAAGAACAATGAGTTTCTAGATATTAAAAAGATTCTAAGCATAATGATTTTTACAAGAGCCGATAGTAAAGCATATCACTTCGAAACTTCAGGGGTTACTGGAGCAAAGAGAATATCACTTAAGCTTTCAAAAGAGAGAAACAGGGCCAGGTATTGTTGTGAGATATATAGCTCACTAAATTCTCTCAGCAATTTTGGAAACTGGCAAGATGTTGCACCTGATTTTTAGATGAAGAAACAGGCAGAGACTTTATATGATATACCTATGTCACACAACTGGTAGGCTTGATGTGAAGAAGCTAATTGTAATGCATGAGTCTTTATATAGCTGCTGCATTTTTTCAAAGCCCTGCAAGTTTACATCTGACCAAAAATTCTATACCTAGCTAAATTACTGATCAAAGCACAAAACTGAATAAACACATTTTCATATATCTAAAAAAAAAGTACCTTTTCTCAGGAAGTTACTAGAGAGTATACTCTACTGAATGAAAAAAAAGAAAAGAAAAGAAAAAAACATGGGAAACCTAGAAAGCAGGGAAATCAGCACAGAAAAAAAAAGGAATTCCTTTAATGACAATCAAGATGTAATAACAGGGGACCCCTCTGTTATAAAGAAAAACAATAAATGTACTGAGAGAAGTCACACACAGTTCAGGGGGACAGCCTATGGAAAAATAAACAATAAGACACAAAAATCTCAGCAAAGAACTAAGCCAAGTGTTGTGAAATAATCTTTTTGTACACTGTGAATATGTGTCACTCTGACTGGTTTAATAAAAAGCTGAATGGCCAATCGCTTGGCAGGATTTCCAGGCACGGAGGACGCTGGGAAGAAGGGAGGGATGCCAGGAGCCACGGATGAAGTAGGGAAGCAGGATGGACAGTACATAGGAGGTAAATAAGCCTCGGGGCATTTTTTAAAAACCTCTTGTCAAAATAGTAGAGATTTAAAAAGCATTATTTCCAAAGTGATAATAATACTCACTTAAGTCTAAGATACTCTGAAATAAATCCACACCTCTGTACTGAATATGGATGGCTCTCCCACCTAAACATAAGCACACATTTTATACTGTCTCAATTCATAAAGAGTTTGATCCACTCTTAATGGAGTGCGAAAAACCACAATTAAAAAGGTCCTTTTCTCATTTTATTTCTTGGTTAATTACAATGTTCAAACAGACCACTGGAAATAATTTCCTTTTAAAATTATCAGTTTTGCCTGTTTTATTCTCTTTCTCTCTTTTTAATATGGCATGGGTCTCATTAATGTCATTAGTTGCAGTGCCTGCTGAGAGAAAACGCTGACTTCATGCACATGGAATCAATTTTCTGAATTATAAAAACGAGCTTTGTGAAGCTACTTCTTGTATAGTATTTATTTCCCTAGAAGCTTTCTCTGTGGGGATGCTTTGAGTAGTGTGATAGGTGCCGGATTGCCGAATCTCATTTATGCAATCAACTTAGTCTTGCATTGTGTTCCTTTTTTGTTTCCAGCTATTTATATGCAATATATGACATATGCAGCAGCATATACAGACCTTATTAAACGCCCGTCCCCGGAAGCCCGTGTACTCTCTAGCTTGGTATGTTGGTATTTTGTGGCCAAGGTTACTCTTGAGTGAAAAGAGAACAGGAAACCAAGGTATATGAAGCAAGGCAAAGGCATTAGGGAAAGAGGGAATCATATGCACAGCTTGAGTGATTAGCATGGCAGGTCAGGGACAGGAGTGCCAGGGTAGGCAAACAATGCCACAGATGGGTTTTAGAGCCAAGACTGGAGAACAAAGAAAAGGAAAACCAAGGTGTCACCAAGATAAAGGAGAAACACCAAACTTAAAGATGAAAAATCAGAGTTAGGATCCTGAAGTAGTGTGAAGATACCGTCCTCAGACCTATCATAGAAACTGAAGGACGATGTCTACCACATCTTCCCAGTTCTGTGACAAAGCATTATAGGTATTCATAATTCAGATCTACTACCTAAGTCTTTGAGGAAAAGTTCAGGTTTTTATACGGTGGGACTTAATAAAGAAATAATAAAGAGTGGAGAGAAGTGATATTCAGAATAGAAAACAAAACAAAACAACAAATGAATAAAAAGACAATTATAAGAGTGTCAAGTATGGCATACACCTTTAATCCTGTAATACCAGCACCTGGGAGGCTGAAGTTGGAGGATTATGAGTTCCAAGGCCAGCCCAAGATACACAGTGAGACCATCTCTCAAAATTCAAAGGCCAAATAAGCAAAAAGAAAATGATAGGCGTAAAACAGCCAATGGATGCTGAGCTTTCAAAAGGACAGGTACATACAGTAAGTCAGACTATATGATACATTCTGAATTTACAGGGACAGAAAAGTATTTCAAAATAGCATACATTCACTGGTAAAAATCTTTAAAAATCGTGTGTGTGTTCTTTGTCAGAGGACAACTTTGTGGAGTTGATTCTCTCTTTTGACTTTTATGTAGATTCTGGGTTTTCAAACTCAAGGCTTGAATGACAGGTGGTTTTAAAAACCTGTCAAGCCAATTTGCTGGCCCTTATTGACATACTTCTGGCTTACATTTTACAACCAGCTATTGAAATATTTTTAACATTGGGATACACTCATTATTAGGTTAACAAATAATATTTGAACATTAAGCATAGCAGAAACAACAAGTGCTATAAACTGTTCTACTAAGTCTTTAGTAAAAAGGAGACTGATAAAAAGAAATACTGATGAACCAGCTACTGTATATTGGAGAAAGGAATATTTTTAAACTCCCTAAGTTGAATGCAGGTGAGAATTCTATTACAATCATGCACTATGTCTGATAGAATCTATCAGATAGATGGTACACATAGCAGACAGCACATGTTCACCAAATGAGATTTTGAAGAATGTTAATCTAGAGCTACAATAGAATAAGGATAACCTATATCTCCTGCTATGGAGCAAATCATAGAATAACTATTTTTCTTCAAAAAGGAAGATGCAAAGGAGTATATGAAACATGCCACTTTTCAATCAAGAAAGAGGAATGTGTTTGTTTACAATACAATACTTCCAATACTGAATTACAACTATATAATCTGAAAGACAAAGAATAAAAACTACTGAAAATGATTAAGTATGAAGGAAACAGGAATAGAAAGCATACTTATGTGAATGCATCTTACTTTACAGTTCACTTTTATAACCATGATTGTTTTTTATAATTAAAAACATTAAATAGAAATTAAAAATAGCTAGAAATAAAATTAGAGTGAAACAAGTTAATAATATAGCCAGTCACTGGCTAAACCAATGAATAGTTATTTTAAGTAAACTTTGTATTTAAAACCCTTGAAAATTACTGGAAGCTTTGTAATTATAAACACAGTTACCATGCTTCCAGTGGTGTCCTCTGCTTCCACACCACTTCGTCATTACTAAAAAATTGTCTTAACAGTTACAATAAAAATGATAGTCAATGACAAGGTTTCCAAATAGGTTTTCAGATTTCCAATCATATGTAGATAATAAAAGGAAGATGGCATCAGAATCTTCATGTAAGTTGTGCCTAAAAGATGGATGACTTGATCTCTTAAAGTAGAAAAACCACTGAAAAGGTGACTGAAGAAGACTGCTATACGAAACCTGGAAATGTTGCCCCCCACTCCACCCCAAACAGTGGATGTCAGATTTCAGTTCTGAAGGTGATTCCTTGGCTGCTGGAGCCACCTATCCACTTAAAGGCAGTACAATGTGGTGATTATGAACAAGGCCTTCGAGACTGACAATGCTGAGGTAGAACCTAGGCCACTTACTTGAGTGTTTTCTGAGTCTGTACAAGCCACTTAACCTCTGTCAAGCTTCAGTTCTTTTGCCTGCAAAACTGGCATAATTTGGAAACTATATAATAGAATTGTAATGAGACAAATGAGACACCTTTTAGTAAGGCATTTTACACAACTAAAATGCTAAGTAAATGTTACCTGTTGCTGGCATATTTTTATATTATTAATTCTCATCACTGTAAGATCCTATTCATCCTATTTCACTCTAACAAATTTCTATTTTTAACCATATTGAAAGTGTAGTGATAATTTTCCAACTACAGCATCAATGGAAATAAGATAAGCTTGATCATATTTGACAGAATTCAGTAACAGTATCTCTTTGTAAGTCATTAGAATTAAGATTCTTTGAAATCACATTAAAAATCATGATGAAGAAATTTTCTAAGCATAAAAGTTTATTTTAATTAAGAAGAGAACTTTCTTTTCCCACTGACCTAGAAAGCTGAACAAATGTATGAAATAAATATGAAAATTCTAGAACCATGTGGCATCACTGATTAATTCTATCAAACATATAATAATGTCAATTCTACACAAATCTTCATCCTCAAAATGAAAAGGAACATATCTCAACTTGGTATAGAAGATCAGCATAATCTTGTTATCAAAACCAGCTAGAAACATTACAAAAAGACTACAGACCGATCTGAAATTTTCAGAAGTGGTTTATCACTACAGAAATCAATATAGTTGTTAATAAACTTAAAAGTAAAACACATAATTATTTTAATAAATGAAAAAAATAGTATTTGACAAATGCAACATCCATTCCTGAAAACAATAGCAACAACAACAACAAACTGAGTAAGGTAGGAATAGAAAGAAATGTCTTTGATCTTAAAAAGGTCATTCACAAAAACACTCCCCACAGCTGACATCATACTTAATGGTGAAAGACCAAATGCTTTCTAACAGAAAGACGACACCGTCTTCTTGGCCCCAGTTCTAATTTATACTGCAGTCGAGTTCTAGCTAGTGCAGCACAGCAAGAAAACCAGATGAGGAAAGATGTGTATTTGAGATGACACAGTTAACACATAAGCAGTCTCCATGAAGAAAATAGGATGAAATCTATCACAAATTCCAGAAGGACTGAATTTAGCAGGACTACAGGACACAATAAAACTAAGATATCAAAAATCAATTGTATGCATGTATCTTAGTATAAAAAAACTGGACATTAAGATAAAAATTATAATAGAATCAAATATAAGAAATAAAGTTTTCAGCCGAGCAGTGGTGGCGCATGCCTTTAATCCCAGCACTTTGGAGGCAGAGGCAGGCGGCGGATCTCTGTGAGTTCAAGGCTAGCCTGGGCTACAAAGTGAGTTCCAGGAAAAGCGCAAAGCTACACAGAGAAACCCTGTCTCAAAAAACAAAACAAAACAAAACAAAAAAAGAAAGTTTTCAAAAGATGTGAAAAGATTTGCAATAATTTAAAATGCTGTTTAGATATATCAAAACATAACTAAAAGAGTTTGAGTTGAGTTAGAGGACTTTCTATAAACTTCCAACAGTCATCAATAAATCATTTATTAGCATTAAAAATATAAGGTACAGAGAAAAACTAAAATCATTTCCTCTAAAATTAACAAGACAAAGATGTCCAGTATTACAGTTCTTATTCAAAATAATGCTTTAAATCTTAGGCAAAGCAATAAGCAAGAGACTGATATAAAAAGGATACAAACAACAAAAGAAGTAAAATTATCCCTGTTTGCAGACAATAAAACACTGTATTTCAAAGACCCAAAAGACTACACTATAAGACTATTAGATCTTAGAACCATCTTTTCAAAAGTAGCAAGATACAAAAGTCAGTAGCTTCTCTACACAACAATGAGCTCACTGAGGAAGAACTCAAGGCAACATCACTCACAATAGCTTCAAAAATTGCCTATTCATAAATTTAACCAAAGATATGAATAACTTCTACAATACAAACTTGAAAACATTGAAGAAACTGAAGACCTCACATGTTTATGGATTGGAATAATACTTCTAAGATTCAATGAAATCCTCATAAAGACCTACAGAGAACTAAAAAAGGCAATCTTAAAATCCACATGGAAGCCAGGTGTGGTGGTACATGCCTTTAATCCTAGCACTAGGGAGGCAGGGGCAGGATGATCCCTGTGAGTTTTCGGCCAGCCTGGTCTACACAGAGAGTTTTAGGACAGCCAGTGCTACATAGAGAGAATCTGTCGTAAAAAAAAAAAAAATATTCCATGTGGAAACATAGAAGACCCTGAATAGCCAAAGCAATCCTGAGCAAAAAGAAAAATCCTAGAGGTATTACAATATCTTACTTCAAACTACATTATATAGAAACAAACAAGCAAATATGCAAAAAAACCCACAACTATGGCACTATTAAAATAGTGTACACACACACACACACCATGTAGTGCAATGGAATAGGGTGGAAGATTAAAAAACAAGCCCATGTAGCTACAGTTCTGATTTCTGGCAAAGGTAACAAAAGCATATTCTGCAGAAAATGATAGCTTCTTTAACAAGTGGTGCTAGGTAAACAGCATATTCACAGTAGAAAACTGGATCTAAAACCTGCTCTCCCCCACTATATAAAATCAACTCAAAATGAATCAAAGACCTTAATCTAAGGCTAGGCATGGTGGCATGTGCCTTTAATCCTAGCACTCAAGAGGCAGAAGCAGGTGGTTCTCTGTGTTCAAGGCTAGTTTGGTCTATAAAGTGAGTTCCAGGCCATCCAGTGTTACACAGTGAGAACCTGTCTCAAAAAAACTTAAATAGAATATAATAAAGGAAGATCTTACTGTAAGATTCCAAATTTGAAACTATTTGCAGAAAATACACTTTGAAGATCTAGTCAAAGTATATACCACAATAATGACCAGCCTGGCACAATGGGCCCTAAGGGTTCGATAGTGGCACACACACCTTGGCAGTAACCAGCAGCTCTCTAGTTGAAATTAAGATCACTCGACAAGAGGGAAATCATATGTGGAATGGAAACCTAGCCAACTGCCTAGGGCTAGTGAAATCCTGGGTCTTGGAGGAGAACCTACAACGACCACTTTACTAAACCAGCATAACCCCTAACTACATTCCAAATATTTGTCCACAGATGCGTGTAGTCCTCATCTCTCATCAAGGAAATTTCTCTTTGCAACAGACAACCACTACAGAAAACCACAGCCAATTAAAATGCAGAGTTAATGGATACCTACAAAATGCTCCTGCACCTAAAGCTCAGGGATCATTGCATAAGAGGGATACAAAGATGGTAAGAGACAGAGGATCAAGATGTTTGCTGTGAGGTTGTGTCTTCCAGTGATGTCAGAAACTAGACCCATAGTCTCACCAATGTGGCTGCCTAAACATGAGCTGAACAAGGAGGACATCAATAGACATGCCAAAGTAGACGGGAGAAAGACCACAAGGCCTCAACCTTCTACACAAAGAACTACAGGCAACTAAGAAATGCTGGGAGTGAGAAGAGTAGTCTTCACTAGGGAGGAGCACAGCAATTGGTTGTCCAATACCAAACAGTCAGCCCTGAAAACACACATACAAGTTACATTATACAGACTAAGCAGGTTATATTTAGCAATATACATATCTCTACATATACATATATGCATGTAACACCAATAAATGAAAACAAGGCCATAAATTAGAAAGAGATCAAGGAGCTGTACATGGGAGCACTTGAGTGAGGAAAGGGAAGGGAGAAATGATGTAATTATATTATAATCTCAAAAATAAAATTTTTTTTTTAAAAAAAGATTCAGGCATTGCCTCTACCACCTGTGGTAGTCGAGGGAGCTGACCCTCTCCTTTTACCAGCTGCAACACATGGGAGAGTGGGCCCTGTACCTCACCTGGGCAACACAGTAGAGCTGGCCCTGATGATCCCAGTGTGGGAGAGCCAATGCTGAGGGCATGAAAGCAGGAGAACTGGCCCTGCCCCTTGCTAATTGAGGCAAGGGTGAACTAGCCAGGGCAATGGGGCAATGTTGGAGAGATCACTCTGGGAGTGAGGACAAGGGAGAGCTGGTGGGCTGACCAACCCTGCAACTACCCAGGCCCAGAACCAGGGTTATGAGTTGGCCCACCCTATCATCTACCCCATCTGTGATCTGCTGGAGCATGTGAAGGGGCTGGTCCTGCAGACTCAAAGCTGCAGGATCTCCATAACATGGGTCAACAAGATATCCAAGAGGAGTCCCAGTGAGGGTCAAGTATGGATAGTGTATCAGAAACCAGAGGCCTTGAACCAGACCAATGACTCTTTGCAATGAATACTTGCAAAGTAAAGATATATGGACAAAAGAGTTTCCTGTGTGACTCACTGTGTCACACTACAGCTTCCATGATGAGATTTTTTTCCTTTTTTTTCTCTTAAATTTTATTTTATTTGTGGGGAGGGGGCGAGCTTCAAGGGCAGAGGGCAGATACGAAGGGTCAGGAACTGAATGGGATTGGGATGCATGGTGTAAAAGACACACGAATAAATAAAAAGCAAGTTTAAATAAATCCAAGCAGAGGCAATGACTTTCTAACTAGAACTCTGACAGTTTAGTAAATAATAGCAAGATCTGACAAATGGAATTGCGTGAAATGAAACAGTCAGCAGAGTGAAAAGACAGCTTACAAAATCAGAGCAAGTCATTGCCAGCTGTCTACTGAGCAAGTTCTTAGTATCCAGAATATATATGAACTCAAAAAATTAAACATCAAAATAACGAATAATCACATCAATAAATGAACAGAAAAGACAATTTTCAAAGGAAGAAACACAAGTAGCCAAAAATACATAAAAAACAATTTCAGCATCTTTAGTAATCAGGAAAATGTAAAAACTACATTGAGATTACTTCTCACTCCACTAAGAATGGCTATCATTAAGGAAATAAACAAAAACACCCAACAAATATTGGCAGGATATGGGGAAAATGAAATGCAAGAAAATTTGCTTTAGAAAGACAAAAATGTGTCTAAAATGTACCACACAAAAATCTTAAAAATAAAATAAATATTCATGTTCTCTCTACTCTTCAGAATACAAAAATATTTACTCACACAAAGTTGACCTACATAAATAGGAAAAAACATTTATGTATTGAAGGACTTAACACAATTAATTTAAGATGTCTCATTCTTCTCAAATTTGCATATAGATTAAAATCAATCCCAATCAAAACCTCACGCCTTTTAAAAACTTTTTACAGTAATGTAAAGAACTTAGAATAGAGCAAGCAGTTTTGGAAGTAATGACAGAATTTAAGTTAGTATAACTTAAAAATTAATTATAGAAGTAGTCTAGACTGCATGGATCAGATATTAATAGGTCAGAATACAAAGTATAGAGACAGAACAATATATTATTTTTGATAAAGGTACCAAAATACTCTGATAGACAAAGGTACTTTTTTCCAATAAATACCAACAGAACAAGTAGCCATTCATGAATTTCAACTCTAATCTCACACTGAAAAATAAACTACTATCAAAGGGGTTCATAAATTTAGAGTAATGGCTAAAGCTACAATTATACTGGTATATACAATAAAAATTTTCATAAAACTGATGCTGACAAAGTTATCTTAAAATACAGAAACCATAAAATTAAAAAAATCAAACTGAATTTCCCCCAAATGAGAAACATTTAATCTTTTAAAGATTTCATTAAGTATATAAAATGGAATGTCACAAACTGAGGAAAAAGTTGCAATATACATACTTGATAAAGAACAAGTATTCAGAGTATGAGTCACTGTAACTTAATACAATGAAGATACACCCCCTCCCTGCTCTCTCTCTCTCCCTCTCTCTCTCTCCCTCTCTCCCTTTCTCTCTCTCCCTCCCTCCCCCCTTCTCTCTCCCTCTCTCTCCCTCCCTCCCCCCTCTCCCTCTCTCTCCCTCTCCCGATCTCTCCCTCTCCCCCCTCCCCCTCCCTCTCTACACACACACACACACACACACACACACACACACACTACTACTACTACTACTACTATACTACTACTACTACTATTCTCCTCCTACCCCCACTGCTACTGCTGCTACAGCTGCTGCTATAAAAGCATCCAGCAGTCCTTAAGCACAAAAGTATGTAGTCATCAGGTTATCAAATAAAAATTAAAGCTACATCAACTACCATGACACCCCCACTAGAATGGCTAAAATGAAAAAGATGGCAACACCAAGCACTGGCAATGATGCAGAGTAGCTATAATTCTTACACGTTGTTGGTATTATCATTGGTAGCAAAGTAAAAGAGTACAACCACCACGGGAAATAATTTGATAGTATCTTAATGACCAAAAGGCAAGAAGTTTGTAGTATCTTTCCCCTTGAGGAGGCCTAACAATCTCCCCTCTTACCTCCCTTCCATTTTCCTAAGGCACTATTATGAACCTTTCTATTTCTACTATTCTATCTCTACTATCTACCACCACACTTCCCACTTTACCAACAAAATCACCCTGGCTCCTCTTGCCTTCAGCTTCTGTTCTAGTTTCTTTTCTGTTACTGTGATAAACACCATGACCAACAGCAATTAAGAGGAGATTTATTTCAGTTTACAGGTTACAGTCCATCATTGATGGAAGTGAGGGCAGGAACTGAAGCAGAAACTTAAAAACGGAAACCTTGGAGGAAGGCTGCTTGCACTGTTAACAAAGGAGTGGGCTCTTTTACATCAACTAGCAAGCAAGACACTACCCTACAAACATGCAGACAAGACAATCTGATCAGGTAATCTCTCAACTGAAATGCCCATCTCAGGCTCCTCTAGGACAGCAGTTCTCAACCTGTGGGTCGTGACCCTATTGGGGGGTCATATACAAGATATCCTGCATATCAGATATTTATATTATGATTTATAACAGATGAAGTAGCAATGAAAATAATTGCAGGATTTGGGGTCACCACAACATGAGGAACTGTATTAAAGGGTCACAACACTAGGAAGGTTGAGAGGCACTGATCTAGGCTATGTCAAACTGACAGTTAAAGCTAACAAGGACAGCTTCTCATTTATGACAAGGGATGCCCTTCTCCAGCTGTTTCCTATCAAAAATCACTCCCATCGGTCACGCTTTCTTTCCCTTTCCTACTAGCTTTTGCCTTCCAGCAATACTGATGCTGAATGTACCCACTCCCCACCTTTAATGTCCACCCCTATTCCATACACTGTTCCTCTTTTCTAGAGCAGAGCTTCTAAACCTTTTCTACTTGTAATCCCTTTTTGCTCAAGAAATTTGTATCGACCTCAGGTATATATAGGTATATAAAAATCAAACATTTACCGATAACAAATCATAAAGAAACTTTGAAACAATTCTTTGGCACTCATATAATTTTACTATTGATTAAAGATGAAAGCAAATTTTCATACTAATGAGATAAACGTGCCTGTTTATTTGCAAAGAATTAAATTTTGGCTGGATACTGCATACTGCAGGACAGAGAGCATCTTTGTTTTTCAGAGTTGATCAATATTTTGATTTTATAATTGTCAATGCTGAGATTGCCTCTTTGCATAAATATATAGTATAAAATGGCAGAAATACACTTAAGACTATTTCAGAAATTGCTGGAAATTCTGTCCTAATTGAAAGCCAAATTTATTTAATGATTTGTAAAAAATGAAACCAAAGCCAGCAGCTCAAACAGTAATTTTTTAAAAAATCAAAAATTTAAACACAATTCAGTGATATACTTCTTTGATATTTACATGCTAAGGAACAACAGTAGGGCAATATTGCCTTTTTTCTATAATTAAACTATTACTATGTGTAGGGCCCTGGTCTTCTCCCATATTGAGTAAAGCCGTTGCCTGCTTGCTGACCTTGACCAGATGTCCTCCCTATGCTAATTCCCTGCCGGTATCCACCCTCCTGAATGCTTTAGGGAAGTTCCTTGTTTGTGTATCCTGCATATTGGGCGTTAACAGCTTAGATGCAAGAATGTAGAACATTCAGTAGCAAACTTCTGCCCTCCGGGGATCCACCATTGTGCTGTAAGCCTGTATTTAAGGTTTCCTCCCTCTTTCAATAAACGGCATTTGGCATTTGGCATTCTGCTGAGGCAAATGACCCGCTGTCTCTTGTCCCTTATTTTTTAATCCACAGCCCCTCGCTCGGACATGGTGAATGGGTGACAGTAACGCGGGCGTTACCGTTACAAATGGAGGTTCCTACCGAGATCCGAGAAAGAAGGGACAAGCTGATGGACACCCGAAAGGTAAGGCTGGCCAGCAATTTAAAGAAAAAAAGAAAAGATAAGGGTGAATTGAAATGGGTGCAGCTAGCTCACAGTCAGTTGATTGGACTGTTGAAGCAGGAAGGCACCGAAGTTAAGAAAGGGCAAGACAGCTAAAGATTTTAAATAAAAAAGGAAATCTTCCCAAAAGAGAAGAGGGAAGGAAAGGAAATTTCCCGTTAGAAAAGGGAGAAAAAATTTTAATCAAGAAAAAAGGATTTTCCCGGTAAAAAAGGGGAAAAATTTTTTGAAACTAGGCCTAAAGATTGGGGCCCTGTAGAGGAAGGATGAAGGAAAGAGAGAAGCCTCTTCCCAGTGGTAATGGAGGAAGAAAAGACTTCTTCCAATTGTAGAATTTTCAGGATAGCTGAAACTCTGAGCTCTTTCTGCGGTGCAGCATCTGAATTACTAAGAATCGGCAGGTAGGCCTCATTGCTGCTGGCTGAACAGCAAGCAAGCCCAGAGGTTAGAAGTTTTGCTGTCTGTTTGCTTATTTTGATTCAAATGCTTTTTATTTCTCCCTCAGAGTGGGAATAATTCAATATTTAGGATCCCTTCGTGGGAAATGTTTTTCTGTTTTTCCCTTATGGTGGGAATAACTCATTAGGTAGTCCCTTCATGGGAGTAGGAAGTTTAAACATGAGTTTGTGTGTGCGGGGCGCGTGCCCAGTGGCAGCAGTGGTGGACATGCACAAGATAGCCCGGAGCAGCGGACAGACAGGTACAGGCCTGTGGGAGGTGGAGCTGCAATGGAGCGCGGCCCGGGCGGGCACCAGCACTAAAGCCTGGGCACTGGACGGAGCCAAAGCTAAGCCACAGCTTCAGCTTGCTCCAAGTGAGCAGAGAGAGGCCCAGGAAGGGACTAACGCTAAAAGTTTAAAAAGGCCAGGAGAGGGACTAGCACTAAAAGTTTAAACGGGCCCAACTTCTGGTGAAAAATGGTTTCGGTCAGACATGGAATGCTAAGTCAATGCTGTTTGAATAAAGGATGTTCTGTTCTTTTGACTGTCTTAATAAATGTTTGGATGAATATTTGATTCTCATGGTAGATAAACTAAAGGAACAGAATTCATAATTTTAAACTATATATTAGGTATGCTCTTGTCTGTTGATCATTACTGAAAATTTGGCCCTGCAATTTAAGTTGCTTTCTTGAAATTCTTGGTTTAATTCTATAGAAATATAACACCTGATATGTATTGGGTTGTTCGCTTATTAAATAATGTTGCTAACATAAACCCATAAATAATAATCTTTTACTGATAAAGAGATTACAAAATTATTTTTCCAGTAAATAAAATACAAGTAAATTGTTTGGTCCACATTGTTAATATTTGGCAATTTACATTAATGTTACTTGGAATCTATAAAAAAGGATCCTCTTTTTAAGATTTTATAAAAATACTCAGAAGTATTACCTAAAGTTACCTCTTAATCCTGTAGAGACTGTATTTAATGCTTTTATAATTGGTATATGTAAAAAGGACCATGAAAATAGAAGCTGGTGATAAAATTGCTCGATTAATATTGCTTTCCTATTTTAATTGCAAAATGGCACCTATATGTAGAACTGGAGGCTTTGAAAGTATAGGAAAAAGGTGTTTTGACAAACAGTTATCAATGATAAACAGCCTAAATTAAAAATAAAATTATATGGGATTGAGATTAAAAGATTACTGGATTCTGGTGCTGGGCATATCTATAATTTCACAAGAATCCTGAGATCCCAACTGGCCTCTACAAGAAGTCAGGAAAATGGCGGCTATTACAGGATCTTAGAGCTGTAAATAAAACCATGCTTCTCATGGGAGCAACACAACCTGGCTTGCCTGTTCCTGTGGCAATTCCTAAACATTGGCATTTAATTGTGATTGACTCATATGGATGATATTTTATTGGCTGCTAAAGATAAAAAACTTGTTTTTGATGCCTTTTCTAAATTACAAGAGGTTCTTAGCCTGGCTAATTTACAGATTGCCCCAGAAAAGGTACAGGTATCTTATCCCTATCATTATTTAGGTCATGAATTGCTACGCATGGGCATACGTCCACAAAAGATTACTCTGCGTACGGATCAGCTACGCACGCTTAATGATTTCCAAACCTTTCTGGGAGATATTCAATGGCTTCGGTCCACTTTAAAAATTCCAACAGGTCAGCTTCGCTCTTTGTATGACATCTTAAAGGGCAACCCTGACCCTTTATCTCCCCGTAAATTAACAGCTGAAGGACGTATAGCCCTACAACGAGTGCAAGAGGCCCTGGAACAGGTTCACGTGCAGTATATAGATCTTTCTTCTCCCTTATTGTATTTGGTATTTTGTTTTACTCATTCACCTACTGGAGTGTTTTGGCAAACAGGTCCTATTCTATGGGTACATTCCCCAGCTTCTCCAGCAAAAACCATTACTCCTTATCCACAGGCTGTTGCTCAGATTATATTTAAGGGAATCAAGATCAGTGTTCAAACTTTCGGTAAGGAGCCAGATATTGTGGTGACCCCATACACCCAGTCTCAAATAGCATGGTTGCAAGCTAATGATAATGATTGGGCCATATTAACATGCTCCATGCAGAGTCAGTTTGATACTCACTACCCCTCCAATGATGTGTGTCATTTTTTTAAATTGCATCCTGTTATATTTCCCAAGATAGTACAGATGACTCCTATTCCTCAGGCCCGTGTGGTATTTATTGATGGCACTTCACGTGGTTTTGCTGCGGTGGTTTCTGGTAACATAGTAAAGAGAATGAAAGTCCAGGGCACTTCTGTCCAAATGGCAGAGGTACAGGCGCTGTTGCTTGCTTTACAGATGTTTTCTGATGAGAGTGTAAATATTTATACTGATAGTCAATATGTGGCACATGCCATTATGCCTTTGGAGACAACAGCCTACATACCATCCATTTCTCCCATTCAAGAATATTTATTGGAAGTGCAAGGACTTATATGGTCCTGCTCACATAACCTTTATGTGGGTCATATTAGAGCTCACACTCAATTGCCTGGACCTCTAAGTGAAGGTAATCAGAGGGCTGACGCCATTACTCCTATGGCTGTTACATTAGTTTGTTCTGCCTTTGATAAGGCTACTCAGTTGCATCAACGTTATCATCTTAATGCTGGATCTCTTCGTCATCATACAGGCATAACCCGGGAACAAGCCATCCAGATAGTTAAATCATGTCCTATTTGTGTTGAATTTTTACCTGTTCCTCATTTGGGAGTTAATCCCCGAGGACTTTTACCTAATCATGTGTGGCAGATGAACGTCACACACGTACCTTCCTTTGGAAAATTACAATATGTCCATATGTCTATTGATACATATTCTTCTCTAATTTTTGCTTCTGCCCATTCAGGGGAAATGGTTAAGGATGTAAAGAATCATTGCCTTCATGCTTGTGCTTACATGGGCATGCCAAAATGCATAAAGCTGATAATGGTCCTGCCTACAGCAGTACGGGATTTTCAAAATTCTGCCAAGACTTTTCTATTGTTAATAAGACTGGTATTCCTTGTAATCCTCAAGGACAGGCTATAGTAGAACACTGCCATTTTACCTTAAAAACATATATTGCTAAAGTAAAAAGGGGGGAGCTAGGGGCTCATCTCTCCTCTCCACATTCTATTCTTTCCCTTGTTTTATATATTTAAATTTTTTATTGGTGGATTCTGCTGGAGTATCCACTGCAGATAAGCACTGGAGGGCTCCTGTTGCAAATCATCCTCTGGTGCGATGGAAGGATCTTTCTACTGGCACTTGGAGGGGACCCGATCCGGTGTTGGTGTGGGCCCGGGGATCTGTTTGTGTCTTTCCACAGGACAATGAAGTTCCTCTTCGGGTTCCTGAGCACTGTGTGCACCCTGTGGCTGCTGCTAAATCCCGACATGGCAGAGACCTATTGGGCCTTCGTAAAAAACTCTCCCCTTCTGATGCCAATGGGGATTGAGAGCCCAATACAGCCAGCCTTGGCAAACATTATTGTAAGCCTAGGAAGTGTAGCCATGTGGTTGGATTCTTCAGAAGGTAATGTATGGTAACCTTTTTTCAAAAATGTTGGGAATGTGTCACACCTTGGAGATTAAGGATAACTCTGAAGGTCAATGACCTTCATTTGTTAACAGTAGCATGCCAGCTAAACCTTTTCACATTTTGCAACCCTCTTCAAGCTGGTGTAGTACCTACTTTTCAGGAATGGCTCTGTGCAACATTTATTGGCCTCCTGAAATTCATCTAGCCTCTTTTGTAGACACCTTAAAATTTGTGAGCCTGAATGTAGCCATTTATGAGACCACTAGTTCTGCTCCTTGTTTGCTGTTTTTGTTTTTGTTTTCTTTATGGTTCTTAGTTGTTCTTTTGCAGACCTGCCAGCCTAAGTAGTGCTGGGATGAAGAAAAATGGGCCTTGGTGGTTCGTGTTCCTGGAGCTGCGTCCATGTCAGTGGACCGTGACAGTTAGACACAGATGATGCTCACACGCTTCAGAAGAGACTCGGACATCGATGTTGCCATTGTTGCTGTTACAGCGGTGGTGGCCACTGCTGCTACTATTTCTGGGATGGCTATTTCATAATTGGGTTCTACAGCTAGCACAATGGAGATCCTGGCAGCAAAAGTAGCTACCACAGTTAGTTAATCTTTTATTGGGCATGATAAATTTAATTCAACAGTTATATACATTTAAATTGGCTTTGAAAGTTGCAAAAATTATTTAAACTCAAGTTCCATTTGTTTATGGGATACCACTTTACAAGGACTCCAATTTGCAGTAAGGCTCGTTTAAGAAGGGAATGGCTCAATCGCCTTTAGCCTCCTGGCTATGGGTGGGTTAGGACTACTGTTGGTCTTTTCTGGGTCACACAGATTGCAAGCCCAGCGCCACTTTGAGATCTTTGGCAACAGTTTACTCTACAGCTCACGTGGTTGAGCCTGTATGATAATGAGTATTCAGAGACGGGTAATGCTTGGGGGGCGCTCACCAACCTAAGACAGAGCACTTGCGGGGCCTGGGCAGGTGTCTCCATGACGGGTAAGGTGACCTGCTGACGTCCCACGCAACCTAAGTCAGAAGCTCATTTTTTAGTAAAAAGGGGGGACCTGTAGGGCCCTGGTCTTCTCCCATATTGAGTAAAGCCGTTGCCTGCTTGCTGACCTTGACCAGATGTCCTCCCTATGCTAATTCCCTGCCGGTATCCACCCTCCTGAATGCTTTAGGGAAGTTCCTTGTTTGTGTATCCTGCATATTGGGCGTTAACAGCTTAGATGCAAGAATGTAGAACATTCAGTAGCAAACTTCTGCCCTCCGGGGATCCACCATTGTGCTGTAAGCCTGTATTTAAGGTTTCCTCCCTCTTTCAATAAACGGCATTTGGCATTTGGCATTCTGCTGAGGCAAATGACCCGCTGTCTCTTGTCCCTTATTTTTTAATCCACAGCCCCTCGCTCGGACATGGTGAATGGTGACAGTAACGCGGGCGTTACCGTTACAACTATGTTTCCATAAAAGCCAAAAAATTTTTCTGTACAATAAAAACACTAAATTGTAACATACAATCGTCTCAAATCTGAGCTGAGGTGTATGTTGGTGTTACATCATGTGACTGAATGTGAGATGCTAAGTGTGTGCACTGTGTGTTCAGAAGCAAGGCTTCAGTGAAGTCACATGATGTAACATGGGTGATTGCTACTAGAAATATTTCAAATTCAGTACGCATTTGCTTTTGAATCAAGTTTTGGTTGTTGCATATTCAGAAACTGTTTCCTGTTGCCAAATTTTCACAGCCCCCATATTCTGTTATATGATGTCCTATGGGGTTGCCTTAAGAAGCTTAAGAAGCCAGGATCTAGGGGAACACCTCTGTTACACATGTCTCTTCTTCCCACTCTAGAAAATCTCTGGAATACCTCCAGAGCAATTTTTCCTCTCAAAAAGTATCCTGTATTTCCTTCCTTTCTGCTATTCCTTCCTCACTCAGCCTACTGCAATCTGGCTTCTGGCTCCACAACAGCATTGACAGCGCCCTGGCTAAGGTTCCCACTGATTTCTATGCTGACAAATTCCACCGACATCACTATTATTCTATCAATTGGTCTCTAAACCATTTCTGACACCAGAGAAAAAATTTTTCTCTCCGCTTTGATAACAGCATCTCCAAATTTGGGTAATTCTCCAAATCTCTTTTGGTAACTCTTCTTTTTATAAATGGAGGTGTTCCTCGGGATCCTGGTAGCCTCCCTCATTTCTTTCATCTTTTGTTCAGACCTTTGTCCCAACTTGTAGGTAAAACTAACAATTTATATTTTAGTATTCCATCAGGAGCTAAGAGCAATAAACCACCTGCACAACCAGTCTACTAATTCACCACTCTGCACCTCCATACACCCTTTCCCGCTGCCTTCAGTGACCTAACCCCAACAAGTTCATGTACTAATTCATTGGCTGGCATAGAAGAAGCTGTCACTTTCCCTTCTGTTCAAGAGTTGAGCAAGTACCTATTAAACCATGTTAATAGTTTCCTGTTGCTTTGGCAGTAAATCCCTTCAAACTTTATGCTTTAAACAACACAACATAATCATATTTACAGTTTTAGAGATCAGCCTCTACAATAAATCCTACTAAACAAAAATCAAGGTGTTGGCAGGGTTGTGTGGTGATACTGTGTTCCCCAATATATTGTGAACACTAATAAACTTATCTGGGATCAGAGAACAGAACAGCCATTAGATATAGAGGCCAGAAAATGGTGACACACACACCTTTAATCCTAGCATTCTAAAGGCAGATCCGTCTGGATCTCTGTGAGTTCAAGGCCACACTGGGAACAACCAGGTATGGTAACAGACACTTTTAATCCCAGGAAGTGATGGCAGGAAGCACAAAGGCGTGAGGACCAGGAACTAGAGTCTGGTTAAGCTTTTAGGCTTTTGAGCGCAGTTCAGCTGAGATCCATTCAGATGAGGACTCAGAGGCTTCCAGTTTGAGGAAACAGGATTGGCGGAGAAGTTGTCAAGGGGAGGTCAGCTGTGGCTTGTGTCTGTCTCTCTGATCTTTCAGCATTCATCCCAATACCTGGCTCCCGGTTTGTTTTTATTAATAAGACCTTCTAAGATTCGTGCTACAGGGTTAGTTCCCTTTGGAGGTTCTAAGGGAGAATCTTGTTTCTTGTCTCTGTAAACTCGTAGAAGTGGCCAATGTTCTTTGGATCACAGCTGCATCATCCCAATCTCTAATTTGTCACACTACCGTGTCCTATAAATTAAATCTCACCCTGTCTGTCTTTTTATCAAACCACTGTCATTAGATTGAGCCTACAGAAATAATCCAGGATAGTCTCTCATTTCTAGATCTTTAGCCACATTACAATTTCATTTTGCTATATCAGTTAACCCAAAGTCGAATTGTGGGATTTAGATATGAACATCTTTTAGGGGCCAGTGGATATCACTCAGCTTCCACACAATGTAACAATAATCATATAAAATTTAGATTCTAAATGAATTTTCCTTTACTGCCTCATGATATCCTTCAGGGTAGGTTGACTTTTGCTTCTTAATATCTGACATAGGAAGAAGTTAATAAAGATCTATTAAATCAACCTAACAAAGCATTCCTGTTGAGAAGGGACATAAAACATAAAATCTGGAAATGCAAGTGTCAGATAACTTAATGTCAGTATTTCAATTTAATCTTAAAGCAATGGGGCTACAGAGAAAGCCACTATTAACAATATATTCTGAAGATTGGGGGAAATGTGGAAAGTAGTAATTAAGAAAGAAAAAAATCACAGTTAATTGGCAGAATAAATTAGAAGTGGGGTGAGACTGAAGAATAGCCTACAGAAAGTTTTGCAATGGTTCAGCAATTGGTAAACTTGAGCCCCACCTTAGGTGTTGGTAAGTGGGAATGGAGAAAGGCAATAAAGGGATATGGCTCCTGTTATTACAAAGACAGAATAAATTAGTCTCCAGTATTATGGAATATTAGTTTAAGATGTGTTGCATTTGTTTATGCTGTGGAGTATTTGTTAAATGATGTAAAGATGTGTTGCATCCTTTTATGTTGCATTTGTTTAACTTTGTAAAGCTGTGCTACTTTGCCTGCCTAAAACGCTTGATTAGTCTAATAAAGAGCTGAGTGGCCAATGGCTAGGCAGGAGAGAGAAATAGGCGGGGCTGCCTGGCAGAAAGAATAAATAGAAGAAATCGGGAGGAGAGCAAAGAGAAAAGAGGAGGAGAGAGAAAAGAGGAGGAGGACACCATGGGTCAGCCACAAAGCCACAGAGTAAGAAGGAAAGAAAGATATACAGAATAAAGAAAGGTAAAATGCCCTGAGGCAAAATGTAGTTAAAGAGAAAGGGGATAATTTAAGTTAGAAAAGCTGACTAGAAACAAGTCAAGCTAAAGCCAGGCATTCATAAGTAAGACTAAGTCTCTATGTATTTATCTGGGAGCTGGGTGACAGACCCCCAAAGAGTGTAAAAAGAAATCAACTACACTCCAGGACAGCATTATTAGTGTCATCACTCCCCAATGTGTTGGCATTTATATGACACACTATTAAAGGACTCCATTTGACCATACCTACTTCTTCATAGTCTTCTTAAAGTCCTTTAATTTTCAGAGAGAAATCCTGGGTTTTACTTTAATATACAGATCAATAGCATTTTCACTAAAATTCACTTGGTCATTCATATTATTGTACACAAATTCTCTAGGTAATATTTATGAAATCCTACCATAACAAGCCCAAATACACAATATGGACTAACACAATATTCTGAATCAAATCATGCATTTATTTCATTTATGTGGATGATGTTTTAGGTAAAAATTTGATTTTAAAAGCTGAATTTTCCCAAATCGATAAGAATCAATACTAACAATTCTATGGTGGATATGCTATGGTATTTAGTTATTAACCATTTAATGGAAATAAGGAAAAGAAAGCAAAATAAAATGAAAAAACTGCCAAGTATTATAAGATGGGGTAGCTAGATACAATATGGCATCAAGCTATCCCACCTGTGTGGTTGCAGGTCATGAAACTGGAAAGGGTACTCCCACAGCAGGAAAAAAAATCTTAAAGAGGAGATAAAAACAGAAAAAGGGGTTGGGGATTTAGCTCAGTGGTAGAGAGCTTGCTTAGCAAGCGCAAGGCCCTGGGTTTGGTCCTCACCTCTGAAAAAAAAAAGTACTAGTTTAAAAAAAAGAAAAAGGAAGGTAATGTAAAACTGACACAAAAGAAAAGTCTACTGGGAGAGGGAACCATCAAGAGGGAGACAAAGGAACAGGGAAGGGCAACAGGGAGGGGAATGAATAACAAAGTATACATGAAAACATCAATAATGAAACTCAGTAATTTGTATGCTAACTTAAAAGTTAAAACAACAACAGCAACAAACCACACTATATCAGCTAGGTATGCTTGTAATCCTAGCACTCTGGAGGGCAAGGTGGAAGTTTAAAGCCAGCCTGAGCTGCAGATTGAGACTCTATCACAAAAAAATAAATAAAAAATACAACAAAACCTCCACTATACTCATTGCTAAATAAAAGATCCATGCCCCTACACTACTTATTAATTCACGGTCTCTGCATTTCCACCTGTCAATGACTGCTTTGCACTAAAGTTGGACTCAATTTTTTTTTTTTTCCGGCTGGCACAACACTAAGGTTTGCCAACAGAGGGCACGGGAAGGACACCAAAGGAGAAGTATTTTGCTCTCTGGTTCCAGCGGTTTTTCTCATAAGGTTTCGAAGTGTGTGCAGTTTAATTTTCAGTGTCCAGCATGTGGCACCTGTCCATGAGTAGTTTCTCTTAGAATCCTGTTTAGGCACCGTCTCTGTGGCGCAATCGGTTAGCGTGTTCGGCTGTTAACCGAAAGGTTGATGGTTCGAGCCCACCCAGGGACGACGGGCCTTAGGCTTGCCGGGCGGTGGTGGTGCACGCCTTTAATCCCAGCACTCGGGAGGCAGAGCCAGGCGGATCTCTGTGAGTTCGAGGCCAGCCTGGGCTACCAAGTGAGTTCCAGGAAAGGCGCAAAGCTACACAGAGAAACCCTGTCTCGAAAAAAACCAAAGGGAAAAAAAAAAAAAAGAATCCTGTTTAGGTGTCCTTTCAGCAGAGTACTAGAGTACTTTCTCTGTGACCAGATTCCTCAGGCACATCTTTAGTCAGTTTTCTGCACATTCTACGGTGAAGCCTATCCCTAGGGATAGCTTCCAGTAGACCCTAGAAGGCAGATTTCCATTGTTTCCTTACCAGCATGATGTTTCAGCAAACCTGTGGTCCAATTAGCTCTCACCTGCTCTCTTCAACAAGGACTGAATCTCAGTGGCCAAACCCTGCCAGAGTGCTCCACTTCAACCCTTGGAGTAGTGGCTGGTCCTTAAGCCTGCTAGTCCTGTATTTATTTACCAGAGTCTATAATTCTTACCAGCCCACACCACAGGGGGCAATAAGTCATTATACTAAACTTTTCTTGTTCAAATAATTGCTGTTTGGCAATCTCTGGAAGGGACTATGAATGATACACCTTAGGTACAAGCAAATTATTTAAAATTATAAAAGTATTCAGCAAACCCTTTGGATTCTCAGAACTATAGAAATTAAACTGGTTACAAATAGAATCAAAGACAATGGCATTAGATTTTTTCCTTATTTCAGGGTTAAACATTTTAAAATACACTATGAAAGCAAAACAGCAAGTACACTTCCTTTCATGATTTTTTTCAGTTAAACCACCTACATCTGTCTATTGTGATCACACCAAACTAGCTTTGTGCTCAAATCTAACGAGTTTCTTACAAAAGAATTTCATGCTGTCTTCCAGGATATTCTACCACTGATGATGTGTCCTTATAGGTTTGCTTTTTTTGTTGTTTATTGTAGACCTAAACCATTTAGCAAAAATAAGAATTGTTTTACAGTTCAAAAGGCAATTGTTCTGTTTCCTTATAATATTCTTGAGAACCATGCTAAAAAGCATATAAAAACAATATGCCTAAAATAATTTCTTTATCTTTTGATTATAAAACTATTAAAAATTCAGGGTTTTTTTTTTTTTTTTTTTTTTTTTTTTTTTTGGTTTTTCGAGACAGGGTTTCTCTGTGTAGCTTTGCGCCTTTCCTGGGACTCACTTGGTAGCCCAGGCTGGCCTCGAACTCACAGAGATCCGCCTGGCTCTGCCTCCCGAGTGCTAAAAATTCAGTTTTAATGAACAGTGCTAGACTGGATTTTAGTGTCTAATTGTAGAACACAATCTATCCTTATTTTAGTCTTTCATTTAGAGACAAATTATTCACTGTTGTCATATTGATCTTTAGTTGAGGACATCTGTGTACTGCTTTAGAATGGAATAAGGACCAAGAGCAGCTACATCCTCATTCAAACATTTAAGGTAACAGCCTGAGCTTTAAAATGTATTTGGTATGACAGAGTAAAGACAGCCAGAGATTTCTTCCATTCCCATCCAGAGATGGGATCTATAGCCTTTCTTCTTCAACACCAAAGAGTTGTGACTTTTCAAACCAGTGAAGAAGAGTGGGAAAGAAACTGCCTGTGGATCATTTTCCTCATTATCTAGGCAGCCCTGTCACCACACCACTTGGACTTTTGGTTGAGATTGAAAATGTCACATTTTTGTGTATGGGTAGTCTAATAATTGCCAAATTTCATTCAAAATAAGTCTGTACATTAAAGTATATTACTATCATTTTTCTAAATAATAGTACTACTATTACTAAATAATAGTGATTTAAATTATTATTATTTAATCATGATTCATGGTGCCTTTACCCACTATCTCACTGGCCCCATATCAGAAATATCTTAATATAAATTCACTTAGCTTTCATTTAGTAGAAACCTTTTACTCATTTCATGCTCATAAGCAATTTTCCTTATTAAGATCAGTATATGATTCAATAAATTTTAAATCTGTATTGCCTTACTGATGATTCCATATTATAATTATTTGAATATTTGTTTTTTATTTTTGCCATCAATATCCTAATTTTTGTATTCTATGGTATAATGATTTAAGACTAGAGATTTTTAGAGTGGCATTTCACATTAAACTGTGTTCCAATTCTGGCCTTATTACAATGCCAGCTAGGTAAGTTATTTCAATTTTAAAATTCCACTTTCCTCTCTGTCAGTTGGGCACAACAACCTGGGTTGCTGTGAGAACTAAAGAGATAATAACAAAGCAATCTCTTAGCAAAGAGCTTGGTATTTAGTGTGCAGTATGTCTTCTTACTAAGGTTATCACCTTATATAATTTGATGTGATATCCTAATTATTCCACACAATCACATTCTTCCATCATCTTCACTTGACAAGTGAAGAAACTGAGTTTGAGGTCTCCCTATTTGTGGGGGGGTTGTCTCTGTGATTTAATCACCTCCCAAGCCCTACCTTCTAATCCTTGGAGATTAGAATTCAACTATGAACTTGGGGAAAGACACAAGCATTCACATGGTAGTAGAGTCAGCTGTCTTTAACATGTCAGACTTGTAAAGCAGAAAGTGGTGACAGAGAGTTTGAAAGCAAGTAGTAATATCCATGAGCACGTTTGATTTTTTTATTTAAAATATTTTTGGACACTTTGCAAAGAGTATCAGAACAATTTTTGTCTTCTCATAGCTTAAAAACTACCCCTGGTAGTTTTATTTGGAAATAAAGAAAATAGAATTTAAAATAAGCAAATAGAAATTGTACGGATGAGATTGATGTTGCTAAGATTAAGGTAACTCCAGAATGAATTGAAGATACATTGTCACAACAGAGGACAGGGAAATTACACACTACCTATATATGGTATGCAGTAAATTAAAGAACTTCAAACATCCTTACTCTTAATCTACTGCCAGCCCTGTGAGGACAGTATCATTGTCCTCATGAAAGCTGAGGTCACGATGTACAGACAATTTGGAATGTCTGGCATGTCTGACTTCAGCTCTTCCTAGGCTTTTCCTGCTCTGATGGATCTAGAAGAAAAACTAAAGCCTTTTTAGCTATAATCCACTTAAAACTTAACAACCTTAAATTTTCTTTGAATTTAATAAGAACTCAACAGGATAGAAATGTCATTTACTTAATCTCTATGAATAAGAGAAGCATTTTCAAATATCAGGGGACAAGATGATCACATTAAACTAAATGAACTCAGCAGAGGGCTCTATTTATATATACATATGTATATGTGCAAGCACACGTGTGCGCACACATGTGCACACACACAAGTTGGAAACTTGAGAAGTGGGGGGACACAGGAGTTGGAGAAGGAAGAAGGTAGGGTAGAAATGATGTGAACACAAGTACTCATGTATGAAATCTTTAAAAATATTTTTTAAAACAATAAAAGTTAGTTTCTAAAACTTAAACAACAGAACTGAATGAGCAAATGATTACAGTGGAGCTAGCAAAGATCATTTGCAATGCTTTCATTCACATATTGAAAATGTTCAAAATATGTACACATTATAGACAAACTGGCCAAGCTTCTCAGAAAGCCAACATTGCTTACTAACTTTACACTCAATAATGAGTAATTTGGCAATCATTCCTCAAATAGTAGTGTTAAATCTGCTGGCAGTTATTTCTGAAGTATAACACAGAATAGATACAATTTACCACAGTGATGTGGAAGAAATTTAGGCAAGCCAAAATAAAGTTTAAAACACAGAAAATATTAAGGCCAGTTCAAATGGACTAGAAAAATTCTTTCCTAAACATTTCAGAAATGGCATTTTTATCATTTTGAACCAAATGACTTGTCATCATCTTCTACGTATCTAATGAGGATGACAAATTAGATTTACTAGTGTCCTGAGTAATTTTTTCCTTAATATTTACTATTGAGATGACAATCTTTTATCTGTATTACCAGACCTACAGTTATTTATGCTGTATACCTATTTGTACTCACCCAAGTCATTAGTATTTTGCAGAATAGTTACCTAATAAGCTTTCCCCTAGCACAAAACTGAGAGAAAGCTTTTGAGAACAAATAAAACCCATTTATTTAAAATGTAAATAACTAGCTCATCTTTACCACATGAATGGATAAAATAACATATTAAAACTGTTCCAGCATCTTGCCCTTGGGTTTCTATTGCTGTGAAGAGGCAATATGACCATGGCAACTCTTATAAAGGACGACATTCAATTGGGTGGCTTATGGTTTCAGAGGTTTAGTCCATTATCATCGTGGTGGGGCAGACATAGTACTGGAGACTGGATCCACAGTCAACAGGAAGTGAACTGTGTAATCAGAAGTTTCTCTCTCCTGCCTGCCAGTTCCTAAATAACCATTCAGAGGCTTAATATTAATTATAAATGTTTGGCTGATGGCTCAGGCTTATTACTAGTTATCTCTTACATTTAAATTAACCCATTTCTATTAATCTAAGTATTGCTACATGGTCATGACATTACCAGTCTGTTGGCATGTTGTTCTTTGGGTGGCTGGATGGTGTCTCTGCCTCCGCCCTTTTTCTCCTGTATCTCTGCTTGGATTTCTTGCCTGGCTCTATCCTGCCTTGCCATAGGCCATAGCAGCTTTATTTATCAATCAATGAGAGCAACATATATTCACAGCATACAAAGGACATCCCACATGAGAATGGTCTGCTGAGCATAGCCTGATCATAGGAGATGTCAAAGCCCACCCCCACAGTGACACATTTCCTCCAACAAGGCCACACCTACTCCAACAGAACCACACCAGTTCTAATAGTGCCACTCCCTATGGGGGCCATTTTCTTTCAAACCACCACACATACCTATACATTGTATATAAATTATGTGTGTGGTTTGCTGAATGTTCAGTAAACTCTTTAACAATCAAGAAACAAGAGTACAACCAGCAGCTTAGTAGCCCTTCTGTCCCCCAATAGCCACTATCTTCTCACAGAGGTAACTTAACTTGAACTCAAATATAAGATTACTTACAATACTTTTGTATTTTAAATAAATGTGGTCATATAGTGAGTAGTCTTTTATTTTATGTGTATATATGTATACATTAAGGGCAGGACATGCCACAGCATGCATGTGAAAGTCAGAGAACTTTTGGGGGCCATTCCATCTTGTTGATACAGGGTCTCCCTTGTTTCTGCTACTGTGCTGCATACTCCAGGCTAGCTGGCACCTGAACTTCCAGGCAAGTACCCTGCCTCAGCCTCCCATCCTACATACAGTTTATTGGGATTACAGAAGTGTGACACACCTGATTTTCCATATGGGTTCAGATGATTGACTCAGGTCATCAGGCTTGTGCAGCTGTCACTTTTATCTGCTGAGCCATCTTCTCAGCCCAGAGTGAGTAGTCCTTTATGCCTGGCTTCTTCTTCTTCCTTTTTTTTTTTTGAATTTTTTTTCATTTATTTTATATCCCAACTGCAGTTCCCCTCCCTCCTCTCCTTCTGTTACATCCACTCTTCCTCTGTTTCTGTTCAGAAAGGCAGGCACCCCATGGATGTCAACAAAGCATGGCATATCAAGTTGAGGTAGGACTAAGCTTCTCCCTTTGTATTAGGGATGAGCTAGGTAAACCAGTATGAGGAATAGGTTCCCAAAACCCAGCTCATGCACCAGGGACAGGCCCAATCCCACTGCTAGGAGTTCCACAAATAGACCAAGTTACATAACTTTCACACATATGTAGAGGGCCTAGGTCAGCCCCATGTAGGCTCCCAAGCTGTCAGTCCAGAGAGTCTGTGAGCTCCTATGAACCCAGGTTAATTGTTTCTGTGAGTTCCCTTGTGATGACCTTGACACCCCTTGCTTGTACAATCCTTCCTCCCTCTCTTCTAACAGGATTCCCAGAGTGTGGCCCAGTGCTTCACTATGGATGCATGGCTTCTTTAATATATCATGCTTGTGGGAGTCATCTATATTTTTTGTGTAACAAAGATTCATCCATTCTTTTTTTACTGCTTCACTATATGAATACACCATAATTTACTGTGTTATTCTTTTTAGAACATGAGGTGCTTCTAATTTAGACTATCATAAAGAATTATACTAAACCAAACTTGCACACTTTTAGTTCTTGGTGGATATATGTTAAAGTATTTCTATTGGGTATACACTTAAGGAATGGCAATGCTAATCACAAACTCATTAGGTATGTATGTCAGCTTTGGGAGATACTTCCAGTTTACAAATTTATGCTTTTATGAGAAAAGTTCTGGTTGGTTTACATCCTCACTGACACTGGAATTGTTGTTTTCACTGTTAGCCATTCTGTTAGTAATGCAGTGCTATCAATTTGTGGTTTAACCTGGATTTTTCTGATGATTAAGTTGTGTACTAATTTACTGACCATGTGAGTAAATTTCTTTTTTAATCCTGAAATAGTCTAAGTCTTTTTTGCCCATTCTTGATCTGCCTCTGGGGTCTTTGCAGGGTTTACTTTGGGGACACCTAGACTGGACTTCTTATAGTATGAGAAGAGTCACCAGCTACTACCATAACTGATTATATGACCTGATTATAGAATGCTACAGAACAAACTTGCACAAAAAAAGTGGTTTGGATAAACTAGAGTTGGCCAGGTTAAAGGGGATAAATAGTATTAGAATCATATATATTTGTAGTTCAACTTTGGAGTACTGACCATAAAAATGTAACATAACCATTTAAACTTTTACAGGTGCAACAACCTTCACCACCAAGTCGAAATCTTCATGTACTATTAATACCACACCATTGCTTTACTGTAGTATCCCTAGCATCCTCAATACATTAAGAAAATTTATGGTATTTCTTTATTCACTGGGTAAATATTCGCCAAGTGTCTATTTTGTGATAGGCACAATTCTAGATGGTAAGAGTAAATTAAACTGGAAAAATCAAGAAAAAGATATCCCTACCTTTACTTCATGTATATACATTTCTGTTTTGAGGTGTGGCATATGTGAAGCCAAGAGTATCTGAGCACTGTGATATAAAGTGTAGGAGAGCAGTATGAAATGTGACTAAAACAGAGGCTTGGGGTCCAAAACACAGACCAACTGAAGATTCACCTGGCTCTATCATGTCCCATGTATCAATTCAAAAGTTCTTAAACCTCTCTAATCTGCAACTGCAAAATGTATTTTTTTTCAGAAGATAAAATACGACAACATATATAAGCAGCACCTACCAACATGCCTGGAGTTTCAAATAGCAAATGACCAGTACATGACAGCTCTTTAAAATATAGGATGTACATATCATTTGGGTATGGATACAATCTTTACTACAAACAGAAGCACAAACTGCTTCTGTTTATAGACACTGCTCTTTTTGATACTTGTTATTAAAATGCTTTCATTATATACTCATTTTTTTCATGCTACTAGAAGGGTTGAGTTTGTGTAAAATTGTCAACCTAAAAATACTGCCTTAACCCCCTTCTAGGCTTAACAAGTTCCTACATAAGGCTTAAGCACTCTAGATGCAATGTTGTAAATTGGCGATGGGGAGGTGAGACGGGTAGTAAAAGTTGATACAACGAACAAGCAAGGAATCCACTTTAGGAAAATTGTAAATGTTCCTTGAAATTGGGCATTTCTCTTTAGGGGTCCTTGAAAGCTATTCATATTGAAGTGTCACAAAAGATAATCACTCTTACGTGTTATGGGTATCTAAACCAGGGCAATTCCCAAACCTGCCCAACAATGAAGCCATTTCCTTGTACCTGGTAGACTATAACAACGTTCAACTTAACTTTGAATCTTATTGTTTTTTGTATGTATAAAGGCTGAGGAAACTTGTTCATGAAAACAAGATGCTATTATATAGCCTAGCAATGCTACCCTTTTATTTCTACTTTGGCTATAGTGGGAATGGAACCTAGAGTCTTACAAATGCTAGTTAAACTTCTACAACTAAGCTATACCCCCATACTACAATGCTACTGTTAAACATACACTCTAGAGAATTTGAATATATATATCCATGAAAAATCATATACAACTGAGTTTTCATTATTCATAGTACTTATGGTTTTTAGTCAGCCCATACATGGGATAAATGTCGAACCACTGCTCTTCAGAAGAAATAGAGGGCTAGGTTCCTGTGAATTTCTGGTCACACATTTTTGGTCAAGTGATCAGTCCATAATTCTTTATATGATTGTGTGTGTAAAGATACATTTTGTCACATATATTAATTTGGTAACTGAACTCATGGCCAACAGCTCTCTAACTCATATCTGAAGGATGCAATTCCTTTGTAAAAGCACATAATAGCATTCTTACATTAAGGAATGCTAGGCAACACTTTGGCACTACACTTGGTAGCCTCTTTAAAGCAGCCAAGTCAACAGCAAAAAGCACAAAAATGTGAAGCGTGGAACTAAATAGACCTTGAAAAGGACATTCATTTACAGAATGAGAGCCAAAACAAGAAGAAAAGAACTGCACTGTTTAACTTCAACTAGGAACCCAAGTGTTGGGCAATTCAAAAATTGCAATGCTTTGCAGGTCTGTGGGTGATCACAAAAGTGCCACAAGTGTTAGTCTGAGAGTTATAAAGAACCATTGCTGAATAGATAGATGCATAAAGTACAAAAACCATGCATGAAGACTGCTAGTATATTAATGTTAACAGCAGCATTCCACATGTCAGCTAATAAAGGGATCCAATACCAATCTTCAATTAATGAATAGATATATAAAATGTGGTAGAGCCACACAATAGACAACAGAGCAACCAGATCCAATCTACAATGTGTAAATGCATTTTTTGAAACATGTTAAGTGAAAGAAAGCAGTCATTAAAGGTCTCCTATGGCATGACTCCATTAATGTCCAAAATGTGTAAATCCATTTGAGACAAAGTAGATTTAAGGTTGACAGGTGGGCAGCTGAAGGATCATGGGTCAACAAAAGGCAAAATGTTTAAGGGTTTGATGAAATGTTCTAGAAATAAGAGTTGCACCAGTGAAAATCACTCAAATATACAGGCTAAAGGACTGAATATTATGGTATGTAAATTACATCTGAATAAAACATTTTACTATTTTATTTTTATTAACTTGTATTAATTCTACTTATTAATGAGGCCAAGTATGGTACTTCAATAAATGCAAATATCATATACTAATCAAATCCAGCCTCCTTTTATCTCCCTGCTTCTAACTACCCCTAAAACTTTAGCTTATCATTCTGTAATTCCAGTAATACTATACTGTTTTCAGTTTGACTTCTTTGTTTTAAAGAGAGGACATACGGTATTTGTGATTCTCTGGCTGACTTATTTCATTAAACAAAATGTCCTCCAATTCCAACCAGTTTGCTGAAAATGAAGGATCTGATTCTTCTTTATAATTGAACAATGTGCCCATACATGCCTGCACATAAGTGTGTGAGTATGCATGTGCCACAAAGCACGTGTGCAACTGGCAGAAGTACATTCTTCTCATCCACCATGTGTGTTCACAGTATTGAACTCAGGTCATCAGGCAAGAACCTTTACCTGCTGGACCAGGTATGGCCTCTATATGGCTTTTTTGCCCGCTTTTAAAATTAGGTTTATTTGGGGTATGTATTTTAGGTCATATATGTAATTGAGTATAATCCTTTGCCAGATACATAGTTGGCAAATATTTCTTCAATTCTATATGTTGTTTTTTCTCTATTGATGCAACTCCATTATTGTTTTTTAAATAAGTAGATAGAAATAGCTGATACTTTGTAAGAGAAATATTTTTTTTTGGTTTATATACTAGAAATTCCATAATGACTTAATAAATAATTAGTTTTAGTGATTCACCAGCTAGCATGTTGATTGTGTTCCATGAATTTTACTGAAAGTAAACAGAGAATCAATCTAACTAATTCCCCTTTTCAATCCTGACGCCAATTTTCAACATGTTCCTTTATCTGGCATTCTAGAGGCCTTTATAGATATTGCAACACCCTACAATATTTTAGTTGAGAGAGAAGAAGACTCATTGTAATGTGAGACAATAAAATATTATAGAAGGTAATGAGAGAAAAAACTGTATATGCATCATGAGCATTTCCTTAAGCACAGCAACTTTAGAAATAATAAGAGAGAAGATGAATTCAGAAATTTGTTCCTTTGGAAGTACCTATGCCGGATGCTGTGTGGAAGTCTTTATGAACACTTAAGAACACTTGTAACCCCTAGTCTGAAGAATAACTGTTACAGAGTGAAAATTCAAGTAGCAATTCTCTAAATTCTTTTTTCACCATCAAATTGAATTCTTTATTTATTGAAAAGTAATACATGTTACCACTTAAAATTTGTAACTCCCATACTATCCCCAAATGTTTCAAATTTCAAGGGGACAGACTGCGTATGTTTCTTTAAATGCCCATCATATTACTGAAATTGGGACAATGTTAAAGGGTATCCAGTACTTTAAATCATCTCTAGGTTATTTTCAAACCCCAAGTAGTTGTTGAATTATACTGTTTAGAGACTCTTGACAAGATAAAAGTCTGTACTTGTTTGGTACTGATACATGTTTTCCCCCAAATTTTTCCAATCTGTGTTTGGATGAATTGAGTGATATGGAGTCCATGAATAATGAGGCTGGACTGTATATATTAAACATTGCTGCTGACAGTAAAGTCTAGTCCTTGCCAAAGAAAACCAGGACTAATAATATATTCTTGTATAAATTAGAAATATAAAAATGATGCAGTGAATATTAATAACCTTTCAAAGTCTTTACAGTTTAACATTTGTTAAATTTTACTTAAACCCCATAATCCTGGAAAAATAGCAAAAGTTAATAAATTTACCAATTTTTATGTTTTGGAAAACAACTTGAAATGAAGAGACCTTTCCTTCTCATTCACTTATCTATGATAAGGCCAAATACAGACAGCCTGAATGACCATTCTTTGCCTTATAATTGATGAGATCAACTGTTTAACCAATAAAAACAATATAAAAAATTCTGTTTCGTCTGATCTTTGAGAACTACATAGATCTTCCATGCTATAAAAACAGGCCCCACTCCCTTTGTTTGGCATCCTGAAGATTTCCGCACATATTTCAGTGGTCCATAATAAGATTCTGGTAGGACTAATAGAAACTCTCATCCATAATATAATGCAATAGCCCATTCTCTTCTGTGCAATAATCATTTTGAATAGATGCACTCCTTACTTAGAATTTATATTTATTTATTTATTTATTTATTTATTTATTTATTTATTTATTTATTTGGTTTTTCGAGACAGGGTTTCTCTGTGTTGCTTTGTGCCTTTCCTGGAACTCACTTGGTAGCCCAGGCTGGCCTCGAACTCACAGAGATCCGCCTGGCTCTGCCTCCCGAGTGCTGGGATTAAAGGCGTGTGCCACCACCGCCCAGCCCAGAATTTATTTAAAAAAAAAAATACACTCAATTACATAATGCAAACCTCTGTAGAACCACCTTAATAATAAAAGATGATTTCTTAGGTTATTTCAAATGCCTATTCATTTAGCCATAATAACAGCAACTCAAACATACAAGAATGCCCTCAGCTACTTTAGACGTGAACATTATAATCATTAGCTATACTGCCAAATTTTCATACTTATTTTATAGAATTTTTCCCATCTCCACCTAATAGGGTTTATGCATCCACCAACCTACCAAAATATCTATCATCATCTATTTTTATGGTTTCCAGAGGAATTCTCTAAATCACATAATGTAAAGAATGAAATAAAGATTTGAAGGAATAGTTAGCTGTTTGTATAAAAACAAGGGAAATAGGGAAAGTTTAAAAAAAAATCTGCAAATGGTGGAGGTGAGACAATCTTAAAATACTATTTTATTTCAGAATAAATATTGAGCAGAGGCTTTTGTTTTATAGTTTTTCATACTGTTATATTTCCTGAAGGTGACATTAAGATGAAATTAAATATATAAACCAAAGGGCTTTGAGAGCACTAATATATAAACATGTAAACATGACAGCCTTTTTTATCAACACATCTAGTAAGTGAGATAGGAAAATCAGATTAAGAGTCATTTATAACATTGATATCAGGAATTATAGTCAACATATTAAATGTTCACATCTAGAATTATATCTAGTGAGTCTGAGTCATTTTAGTTAACAAACAGCCATATACTTATAGGAACAAGTAATCTGGACTAAATTGTCTCCACATTCTTAAAGGGTAAAATAAAAGTATGTAAGAAATCAGAGCTTTCTTTTTCCCCATGGCTGATCTCAAGAATAGTCACTGTAAATTGCTCCACTTCAGAGATACATTAGCAATTTATGACAGAACTAGTTGCAGAATATGATTAACAAGACAATCAGAAACTTCACATTAGGAAAATATGCATCTTATTTTAAATTTGCTATCCAGAAACAATTGCCACGGCACCACAAGTAATCAGTAAAAAATGGATGCATTTGTTTGAAAGTTGACTTTTTAGCTTAACGGGGTTCAATATAGACAGCCAGACAGCCAGGCAAGCAGGCAGACAGAAACACACACACACACACACACACACACACACACACACACACACACACACACACACAACACAATCTCTCTCTCTCACTCACTCACTCAAAATAGCCAAAGATGTAGCATCAATGTAATTTGCTAAAAAGCACAAAATCTATTACCTAAGATGCATGAAATACAAAAATACATGAATCCTTTTTGCTTTTAATATATGCTTCAATAGCATGGGGAAAAATTTAATGGGAAAATCATCTTTTAGAATATACTAGTCAGTGATCCATGCTGTAATTAAATGGGAACTATGATCAGAAATGGTGAAAATAGACATTCTGTAGAAAATTATACAACTAGCTGGAAGCTGGTCTCCAGTTTTGCTCAAATATTTCATTTAAAACAAAATCCTTTCTGTTTTCTCCATAGAACTATCAAAAAATAAAGTGATTAAAGTATTAGTCACAGCCAATAATTTCATGATTCTCAGGAATCCATGTTTAATAATATCAATTCTAAAGATGATTATGTGATAACTCCACAATAAAATGAATTTATGCTTCACATGCATAGGATGCAGCACATGCAGAATAATTCAATAACATTTGGATGAATGGGTGTTTTCATTTCAAATACTAATTCACAAATTACAATTTGATTCATTAAATCTGTGACCAGTACTTCATAAATGCATGATGAAACTGATGAGGAACTCTATAGTATTTTACATGACAAAACTGAAGTATAAACCTTAATATCTTGATATTTGCTGTGTTACTTCTATACATGCCATGGCTAATACTAAAGACTAATACTAAAGAATATCACTGCAAAGAAAAGGTTTTCACAAGCTTTCTGCATGCAGAAGGAGGGGATATAGATTAATTAGCTAAACCAGTAATTATCCTACAAAATGAATGTAAATTCATTATGTAAATTAGAATTATTGAATATTCATGTTTCCTAGGGAAAGCAACTAACAGTGTTTGATGATGCTCTCAGTTATATCAATCATGATTTGCCTGTACATACCAATTTGAGTTATCAGAAACCCAAACCTTTAGTTAAAATGTGTTTTCTTATACTCTTGAATATTTGGCAGATAATTATTACTCTTGTAGAAGACTGTACAAACCACAAAGAAACTTTTAAGGAACATCTTTTATTCTAGAATAATTATACATTAACAGAAATGCACAAAAATAATACGAAGAGGCTTTTATATCATTAACCCAATCCTTCCTTCCCTTGGTAACATCTTATACAACCACAGTACAATATCAAATGCAGGAAATTGACATTGATACAAATAATAGACCTCATTTTGGTTTCACAGTTTTACATGCATTAATGCATTATATGTAGAATTATTCAATGCATTATATGTAGAATTATTCTATTTTATCATTATGTGCACATTCTTGTCACCAACAAAATGGAAATCAGTTGTGTTCCACAAAGATACTCCACAATGAGCCCAATTCTATTCCTTTAAAATCACAATGGTCGTATTTCATGATTCTGACTGTAACATTGCAGTGCCACATAGCAGACAATTATTTCTCTGTCCTGCAGTTCTAAACTTTTATCACTTTGAAACTTGCATAAAGGAGTCCATATAATACATGATATTTACAGGTAGTTTTTTAAAATGAAGCACAATTCTTTGAGATCCATTAAACTGTTCAATGCATTGCTATTTTTCTTTTTATTGTGGAGTAGTATTCCACAACACAGATGTACCACAATTTACTTAACTATTAGCCCATTGTAATGTATTTCAGTACTTTCCAAATTTTACCTAGTATGAATAGAACTACAATGAAAACTTGATTATGATCTTGCCGTGAACATATATTTTCATTTCTCTGGGATGTATGTTTTCTTGTAATTTAATGGCTGAGTTGTATGGAAAGGGTTTGCTTAAAATTTTTAACTTTCGATTTTCCAGAGTTATAACACCACTTTATAGTCCCAGTAGCAATGTATGAAAGAGCCATTTTTTTCTGCATTGCTGACAGAAAAATGTATCATTATTTTTAATTCTAAGTTTTCTACTAAGTATGTAGTAATATGTCATTTTGGCTTTGATTTCCCTAGTGAATAATGATATTGAACATATTACTGTGTACTTGGCTAGGACTTATACTTTTTCTTAACTGTAACTGAATTATTTTCTTACTGGTTTTTTAATGTATGAATTGTGCTCTTGCTATCATGTCTAACAATTCTTCATCTAGTTTTATAGACACAATTTTCTGGTATATTATATAAGTGATATAGCTTTAAATTTTACATTTAAATCTATGAGCCACTTTGAATAAGTCTTAAACAGGTCTCTACTGAAGTCCACTTTTGGCCTGTGGAGATCCGATTTCCCTACTACCATTTGCTTGAAAAGATGCTTTCTTCACCGAATTCGGTTTAAATCTGTCAAAAATCAGTTAGGAGCTGCTGAGATGCCAAGCCTAATGACTTGAATTTTATCTCCAGAATTTATGTGGTAGAGTGAGTGATTCTATCTAGACATCTTCTGATTTTCACATGTGTGTATGTACACAATGAATAAATAAATAAATGTAAAAACTGAAAATAGTTCTATTTGTGCTGTGGCTGCTTCTGTAAAATCCAAACTGTTCTATTAATCTCTGTGTCTAACTCTGCATCATTAACACACTCAACTGTATATCAAAAAGTGAGAATAGATTGATTCTTCCTACCTTATTATGTTTGTTTTTTAAAAGCATTTTTTTGCTGTTTTTGTTTTTTCCTTTCCATAAACATTTTAGGATAAGGTTTCTTATACCCACAAAAATTCTTGCTGAGAACTAAATTAAAATTGTATTAAATTGTGAGATTGTTGGGGAGAATAGATACATTGCTATGCTGAGCAGTCAATCCATGAACAGCATACATGTCTTCATTTATTTATGGCATTACTATGTGGTCAATTTTTACATCAAAGATCCAAAGCCACGAAATTAGAGCAATGTTGCCTAAAACAGACAACTCTACCAGACATAGCCACAGTAGACTTCCTGAGGAGCAGAAATATTTTGTATCATTTCTAATACATTTTTTACTAATATAGAATTACATCACTTTCCCCCTTCCCTTTCTTCCCTCCATCCTGTCCCATGCCTCCATCCAGCCTCTACCATCCCCTCTCACTCCCAAATTCATAGCTTCTTTTTTTCTTTGATTATTATTGGCCTCCATTTATTTAGAGACTGTTTCTTTTCATTAGAATTTTGTAGTTGTTTTCAATGTAACAGGTTTGTGTATGCTTTGTGTGGTTTATATTTAAGAGGTCGGTTTTGTTTTACCTAATTCTAAATGGTTTTGCATTTTTAACTACGGTTTCTAGCATACAGTATATAATTGTTTAGTATATTTGTTTCATCATCATTTTCACTAGTTATAGGCATTTTTCCCTAGAGATTTTGTACACAGACTCACATGTTATCTGCAACGAAACCTCCATTTCTTCATTTCCTATCTATATGTATACATTAACTTCTCCCAACTTGCTGTGATTGTTTCTGGCACTATGTTAAATAGGAATGATGAATGCAGACAACTTGCTTAGTTCCCATTCGGATCTCCACCCAGAGTCATTGCCTTTCAGGGGGATGGGCTACTTGTTTCAGCTCTACTTATTGAAGAGATCGCCTTTCTCCCACCAGACTGACCTGTCTATGTTGTCAAAGATCAATAGGCTCTATTTGTGTGGCTCTATTGCTGAGCTCTAGTCTACCTACTTATCCTTCCACTGATAGCCATAGTCCTAATGACTGTAGCTCTAAAGTAAGCAATGGAGTTGAGCACTGGCCTTGTGACTTTGTTCTTCTAGACTACTATGATAGCTATTCTAGATATTTTGCCTTTTTATATAACTTTAGAATCACTTTGTCAATATCCAAAAGGTAGTTAGCTGGAATCTGGAATCACATTTTGGAATGCAATGAATCTATAGATTAACTTGGGAAGAACTGACCTTGATCAGTACTGTCTTCCTAGCCACAAATATGAGAAAGACTCCCCACTTATTATGATCTTAAAAAAGTCATACGTTTCAAATTTTCTTTATGTAACTCTTGTTAAGTTTATACGTAAGCATTTCAATTTATGTTAATATAATAGTTTTCTATTTTAAATTTCAAATTCCAATAGCTCATTGCTAGTATATATCAAAACAACAGACTTCTGTATATTAACTCTGTAACCTTGCTATAATCTCTCCCCTCTCTCCAACCTGTTCTTGTTCATTCTCTCTCTCTCTCTCTCTCTCTCTCTCTCTCTCTCTCTCTCTCTCTCTCTCTCTCTCCCTCCCTCCCTCCCTCCCTCCCTCTCTTCTTCCCTGCCTGCCTTTTCTCCTCTCTTCATGTGTATATGTATCATGTGTACATGATGTAAAAGTCAGAGGTCAACCTTGAGTGTTATTCCTCAGGTATTGTCCACCTTGCTTTTGGAGACAGGGTCTCCCACCTACCTGAAGCTCATCAGCTAGACTGGCTAGTCAGAGCACTCTGAGATCTCTTTCTGCTATACCTGTACCCAGTACAGGAATTACAAGCAGAAGCCACCCTGCTGACTTTTTAACATGGGTTTTGAGGATTGATTTTAAATTCACTGACCGAGCTATCTCATCAGCCCTGAAATAAAGTATCAATAAAATACAAATTTCTATTTTATGTAGAGGTATTTTAAATTTCTTTTGGTTATGGTTTGAATGATAAATCTTTTCTTAACATTTCAACTTAAATGTCTTTGGAATCTAAAATGTGACTCAAGCCAGAACAATGGCTCAACAGGTAAAGGTGCGTGCTGCCAAGCATTATGACCTGACTTTGATCACTGGGACCCACATGATGGATGGAGAGAACCAACTCCTATAAGTTGTCCTTTGATCACCAAATACATGTAGTGGAGTGTGTACATGCACACTGTATGCAAACACACACACACACACAAAAATAAATGTAATAAAAATAAAATAAAATGTGTTTTTTGTAGATAATCTATTATAGGACATGTTTTTGTTCATTGTGCCAATCTCTGCCTTGAAATTAGTTTTAATTCATTTATATTTAATACTATTACCAATAAGGTAGGATTTATATTAGAAACTTTGCTGTGCCCTTTTTGTTCTTGTATTCCTATACCAGTGACTTCTTTGATGTTGTACAGATATTATCAGCTATAGCATTTATATTATCTTGTCATTTCTTCTAGTATATTGAGAACTTTTATTAGTTAATCTGGAGATGACACTACAGCATAATGGTCTTATTAACATAGTTTTATAATGCTACTTTATGCAGTTATCTTTTAAGTCAGTTAAGAGAAATGTAGGTACAATAAAAGTGTATTTATAGCCAAGTGTGGTAGCACACGCTTTTAATCTTACCTGGAAGGCAGAGGCAGGCAGATCTCTGTGAATTTAAGACTAGCCTAGTCTACATAATGAGTTTCAAGTCAGCCAATGCTACATATTGGGGTCATGTTGTAAAACATGTATTTATACTGTCTTTTATATATAGGATTTTCTTTTTAATTGTGGTCTTTATTTCTATAGGGCTTCAAGATATTAACAAATACTTTCTGTCGAAACTATAGAACCTACCCTGAGAATTTCATGTAGGGCAAGTTTATTATTATTTCCAGTAGGTAGGCAGCAAGATTTCCTCAAATTTTGTTTATCTGAGAATATCTTAATTTACACTTCATTTTTTTGAAGAATGTTCTTTCTATATAAAGGATTCTTAATAGATATTTTCTTTCAGATGTTGAAAGCTATCCCACTGCCATCTAGTCTTCATGATTTCAGATGAAAAATCTGGTAGTTATTGTCTATGATAAATTGCTTCTTTCTTGCTACTTTCTTCTGTAGTTTTACATTCCTTGTCTATAATGTTGACAGTTTGATTATGATATATTTTTTCTGTTTATCTATGTAGAGTTTACTAAACTTCTATGTCATTATTTTCCTCAAGGGTTTCTTCAAACATTCTATTTCCTCTTCTCCTATCATCTCAGCACCCCTATTATATTTATTTTGTATGCTTGAGGGCTTTCTGCAGATCTCTATTTGGCTTTTTTCCCCCTTTTCCTCAACTATATAATCTTAATGAGCCTATCTTCAAGTCTTCTGGTCGTAATTCTTTCTTCTGTCTGTTCAAATCTGCTGCTTTTTCATTTGGATGATTTGCTTTTCAACTTCGAAATTTCTACTCTGTACCTTTTCTTTTTGCTTGTGTAGTTTCTATCTCAATGCTTATATTTTCTATTGGTCAGGATATTACTTTCATACCTTCTTTTACTCATTTTATACTGGTTTCCTCTACTTTTCTGAGCACATTAAAATAACTAATTAAAATATCTGCATTTGCTTATGGATAATTTCTGTTGCTTGCTCCTTTCAACTGCTTGTGCATGAATAGTATTGTTGTTGTTGTACCTTCATTACATGCAAACCTTATAATTGGCTTTTTTTTTTTTTTTTTTGGTTTTTCGAGACAGGGTTTCTCTGTGTAGCTTTGCGCCTTTTTCCTGGAACTCACTTGGTAGCCCAGGCTGGCCTCGAACTCACAGAGATCCGCCTGCCTCTGCCTCCCGAGTGCTGGGATTAAAGGCGTGCACCACCACCGCCCGGCACTGCGCCACCACCGCCCGGTACGACTATTTTTTATAACTGGATATTTTTAACCATAATATCATCGGTAAAATCAGAGTATTCTATCCAAGATTTATTGTTATTGTTGCTCTTTATTATTGTTCTTTAATATTTAATAATTGATTGGGAAGAAATCCTGTTAAGTCTGTATTCTTTCTTTTGTGTGCCTAGTGAATCCTTGATTGGTTTGCTTAGGCTTTTCTTAAGGGCTTTGGAGGCAGTTTTACCAGTTTCTCTCCCCAGCAATTTCTTACTTCTTATTGAACCTTGGAAAGGGAATTTTATAATTTTCTGAGCTTCCTAAGCCTTATCAATTTCACTGGTCTTCTCTTTCCTCTAGGAGGGAATGTTTGAACTTACAGGAAATACCTATACAAAATGAGGATCTTTCACTAAACAATCATTATTCAAACTGTGGTTATGGACTGGGAGTAGAGTTCATTGGTACATCATATACTTAGCATGCTCAAAGCTCTGGTTTCAACCCCTAGCACCAAAATAAGTAAGTAAAAATAAAAGTAACTCAGAACTTTGGAATTCAGTTTCTAATTTCTATCTATTTTATATCTTTTAATATCCTTATTTGCCTGAATTAATTTTGATACTATTTTTAAAACAAAATCTAATTAGTGACTCAGCAGAATAAGAGACAAAAAGTATATTAATTAAAAGTTCAAAGATAATCTAGGAATTTCACTAAAGGATGTGTCTATGTGTCTTTGTACATGTGTGGATGAAAATATCTTCCAATCAGGGGCTGGTGAGATGGCTCAGTGGTTAAGAGTACTTCTTGCTTTTCCACAGGATACAAGTTTGGTTCCCATCAACCATATCAAGTGGCTTATAACTATCTGTAACTCCAGTCCCAGTGTGTCTGACACCTTCTTCTGGCTTCCACAGAAACCCATACATACATTTGTATAGATATATACATATAAAAATAAAATCTTAAAATTTTCATTATGTTTATTTATTTATTCTGCATGTTTGTGTGTGTGTGTGGAGGTCAGAACATGACTTTTAGGAGTTGAGTCACTCCTATCATGATGGCTCCTGGGATCAAACTAAAGTTGTCATGTTGAGAGGCAAGTGCCTTTACCTGCTGAGCTATCTCACTGGCCCCACAACAAAAAAACTTAATATAAATTCATTCAGCTTTCATTTAGTAGAAACCTTTTACTCATCTCATAAGCAATTTTATATCTTTATACATAAGAAGTAAGAAATTCTAAACCATTTAGGAGTGCTATGTCTCAGAATCTTCTAAAAACTTAAAGGAAAATGAACACAAACATAAAAATCTGTTTTTATTTTAAAGGGACTATTGGATTTGTGCAATATGAAAAACCCTATTAAACAAAACATTAGAATATTGATGGCAAAAAAAGAATAAATATTCAAATTATAATATGGACTCTTCAGTAAGGCAATACAAATTTAAAATTTATTGAATCACATAGTGATCTTGATTAATATTTTATTTCAAAATTAAACTTGTATGTTACTTATATAGAATTTGTTACATATTTTTCTAATAAAATCAAATTATAAAAATGTTCCCAGGTAATCCTCACCAGACATATGTACTCATATTTGTTATTATTTGCTTTCTTGAGACATGGTTTTATGTAGCAGTTTGACCTCAAACTTACTAAGTAGCTAAGGATGACCTTCAACTCCTGATCTTCCAGCCTCCACCTAATTTTTAGATTATAGTCCTCTTCAACCACATCTAGTTCATAATATATTTTGAAAACAGATACGGTAGCAGGAAGAAAATGGGCAATGACAACAGGCAAATAAACCACAAGCCAAAGGGAGGAGAGCTATGAGTAAGGCAAGAATAAGTGATAGGATGGAGTTTGAAATGATTTTGGTGCTTAAGAAATTGTCTTAAATAGCTAGAAGTCAAAGCTATTTCTAGATAGTCTTTTGAACTTATGGGCTCTACTTTACTGTGCTAACACTTCACTTCAAAAATTGTTTCTTCTTAATACTGTATATCTTATATGGTTTACCATGGAGCAGGTTATTTTTGTACCCTAATAATTTATAAATGGAATAGAAGAGAAGGAATCAGACGTTTTTTCTTATAGTAACTAGAAAAGGGGTAAAAAGAAGTTGGGCAGAAAGGTCATGAAGGGGTCAATATTTAGAGATTTTATATAATAATTTACTATTTATTACATCTATTATACATCTTATAAAATGTGGCTAAGTCAAAAGGATGTAAGCTAGTGTGAATAAGAGCAATAGAGGGTATGGGATTTCCATTACAAAAAAGTGAGATGATATATATGTGAAATTTGATTCTGTTTCTTGTTTAACTTACAGTAAGTCACTGTGCTGAAAAAGACAGGAAAAACTAAAGGGTAATACCATGAATATGCGAATAGCATAGTTTCACTAGAATACCACTGAATTCTGACCCAAACCAGACAACATCATGAGTAATATGAAGGATTCAAATGGGTATCATTTAAAGTCTGTAGGTGTATAACATTGATAAAAAAATAGTACCAGATTTCAACTGGTTCAAAGAGACATAAAGGATCAACTGAATTCCTTGGTCTTGCTTTCAGGACAGAACTTGACATTTTTTTTATCACCAAAGCAATGAAGGTGTGACCTACAACTTCACTGTTAAGTTCATATATGTGTCATATTAAGTAGAGACAGAACTTCAAACCAAGGATATAAATAAATTATATGTACTATCCACCTTCCTTTTTTAAAGTTTGGTGTCTGACCCTCTGACTAAGTGGGGGTTTTGTTTGTTTGCTTGGCTTGTTTTTTGAGACAGGGTCTCACTATATAGTCTTGGCTGGCCTGGAACTCGTTATGTAGACCAGGATATCCTTGAAATTCCAGGGATCCACCTGTCTCTGCCTCTGCCTCCTAAATTCTAGGATTAAATCACCATGCCCTGCTCTAAGTGGTAATAGAGATTCACTCTCATATTCTGGGTCTAGAGTTCCAGAGATCTGACTAAAGAAATCTGTCAATAATCCACCATAGACAAATGAGGAAGGAGTTGTCTTCTTTAAAAATGTCTTTAGTCTGGAAAGACACAGAATTAGGTATAATGATAAAACAAATCAAATCTTTGATATTAAAATTTGGGGCTAAGAAATAAACTACAAATGTTCATTTTAATTATCTGTAATATTATATAAGAGGATCTCACTGCTGTTACTGTAATTTAATATAGGTGATTGCATAATTGATTTAATATTTCTAATTTTAAATTAGAACCTTATTAAGTTTACAAACAATATCAGAACATTTTTTTAAAGTTTCAAAACATCTACTAGTTTAATAATCAGGTTTGTACAAAATTATTTCAGCGCTTAGGAAGGTCAAAGTGAATTAAAAGTTAAGAGAAACAGTACTTGCCTAGCTTACCTGAAGCCCTGGGATTTGAATCCCAACACTACAAAGCAAACAACACAACCAAACATAAAACAAAATAGTTCAAAGGAAAAAAATTAACTGTAAAGTCCACTGAAAGGTAAATTTTACATTTTGCTAAGCATATAAAATAACCTATATTTAAAAGTAGTTAATGGCCAATTCTGACAATGAAATCAAGAACGATAAAACATCTAAATTTTACTGTAAGGTTTTTTTTCCCCAGCAGTGTGGTCATGTTTATTTAATCTAAAGGTATGCATACCCTTTAACCTGGAAACAAATCAGTAAGGGATTCTTTCTTAGTAGTAACTTAAAGAAAACAGTTTGTCAAAAGATTTATTTATTTTTATTTTATTTGTATGGAGGTTTTGCCTGCTTGCATGTCTGTGTACCAAGTGCATGGCTGGTATTGACAGGGACCAGAAGAGGGCAGCAGTTCCCCTGGGACTGGAGTTACAGATGGTTTGTGAGCCCTCATGCTGAGAATCAAACCTGGGTCCTCTGGAAGGGGATGAAGTAGTAATTTTTAGGAATCTTCTAAAACATTATATTGATAATAATAATTTTAAGAGTCACAAAATATTTAAAAGTAATCAACCTGAATAAAAATCTATAGGAATAGATTAAGTTAGAGCTTACAATTGTGAGATTCTACTTTCCAAAACAATTGGATAAAACACAAATGGGATACTTCCCCTTGAATTTTCTAATCTAAGCTCTCAATTGCACTGCTTTAAGATTAAAAAGCAAAAGACTAAAGAAAGCTGTGGAAGTCTAAAGTTAGTAGATAGGCTAATTAGAAAAGTCAATATAATAATCGCTTTGTTACCTTTAGTGTGAATCATGGCACAGATTTAAAAAATAAGTAACTTTAAATGCACATATATATAACAATATCTTAAACTATAATTCTAAGTCCTACAAATTCTAATGCTACTGACCTTTCAACTTTCACAAATACTATGTGATTAAGCCAAATGTGAATCAAGTTATCAATCTTCTAGTTATACTAGATAGTAATCCTAAAGGCAGTATATTATATTTAGAAGGACCTTGGCTGTTCTAAATCTTCAATTATCATTCTTGCAATTACTTCCATTCCTATCTTGCATCTCACACAACAGGACTCAAATTAAACCCTAAAACATATATGTCCATGTTTCATTACCTTTCCAGCAAAAAAAAAAAGACAAGCTCATAAAGATCCCAGATGACTATAACCCTTCCATATTTCAAATGCTATCTTTTGGATTTCTGAGTAACTGTTTCAAATGGAGTTCAGACTGTCTCCACCCACTTCCCCACTATATCACACCCTCTGCCTCCCCACCCCCCAGATGAGGATAGGTTGATAAATGGATTTTGGAGATGGAATAAAGCCAGACATCAAATAACTTACTTGAAATCCATCTCTTACCTTCTGTACTTAACCCTGGACTTGATGTGAACTTGGCTACATCAACAATTTTTACAGCAAATTGTTGCCCAGTTTCTCTGTTGATACATCGCCGTACAACACTAAAGGGACCCCTAGAAAACAAAAAGTCAATTTTAGTTCACTGATTTTACATTCCTCTTTTTGATCAATATCTTACTGTGTTTCCTTATTTACCACAGCCAAACTATATAGCAAGTGACTTATCATATTTTAATCTTCATATAGAGCTTCACAATAAAATTTAACTAATGTAATTTTGAACATTATTATCTAATTCAAAGGTAACTCATCATTTTAAGATAGTTAAAACAAAAAGAATGGAAGCCAAATAATTAGGTTTTTAATTCAAGATAATTAAAAAAAATTCTAAATAGTATCCTTATTTAAGGCAAACAGTAACTAGTAATTCCATATAATTATGAACAAACATAGGGAAGTTTGTAGATGTGGTAGTATACAGAGACATACTCCTTTTGTTTAATTTGAGATTGTACTTTAATTACAACATCTCTCCCTTCCCTTTCCTCCCTCCAAATCCTTCCATACACCCCTCCCCACTCTCCTTCAAATTCATGACCTCTTTTTCATCAATTGTTATTGCATGCATATAAGACATACTCTTTTGGAAGCAGAAAGTTAAATCATTGCTAACACTTCCCTCTTACTTTGCCCAGAAACCTAATCTTTACTACCATATCCTGTTGAGTATCTTTCTATCACTTCTGAACATGTCATGTCATAAAGTTTTCAAGCTACCATTTTTTTTGCTGTGACTACTGAAAAGGTTTTTCATTCATTCTTGTAGTGTTTTAGAAAAGAAAATCTGATATGTTCTCACTTATAATCCCAGAGAAAACGTTTTACACATACACACACACACACACACACACACACACACACACACACACACCTAATCATGAACCAAAATACAAAACATATAATTAATTACTACAGAAAATGAGGATAAAAAATCTTCAACAAAATCTAGACAGCAGTATTGAGCAGGAAGTTCACAAAGAAAAAGCCCTGCATGATTTGGTTTCTATCAACCTCTCTAGTCTGACCAAAACTCTCAGAGAAATCTTCCATTATTCTAAAACTTCAAATCAGAATTGTTTTAAAGAACCATAAGAAATGAACTGCCTTAGCAGTAAAAGTCACTGTACTAATCTAGTGATTTGCTTACCTACTGCTCCCTTCAATCTTCATCAGTGACTCAATACTTGCCACACAGTTGGATATGCAGAATGAAATAAAATGTCAATACCTCGGTCCAGGAAACACAAACACACACACACACACACACACACACACACAGAGTTCTTTGAGATGAAGTTATCAAATAAATGTCAGAATTCAAGATAACCTAAGGACAGATTTGTCATGTAGAATTGGCACTTCAACTATGACAGAACCATTAAATTCAGAAGCATATGTGCATATATACATTTTTTCACTTTCTAATGGTGGAAGAGAGACAGAAGAACACTTTTATTGGCTTTTATGAAATACTTTTATCTGTGCTCAAGGTACATAAGAAGAAAATCATTTATATAGTGCTCCTTTGACTCGTAATACTGTTTCTCTTTCTTTTTTCACTTGGAGAACAAGCAAATGAATTTAATCTAACCTAAACATAAATTTTTCTTACATCGACGCCATCATCATGGCCATCAGTTACATCCAACTTCAATCTTTCCACAAACAGCAAAGCTAACATGGAAGGGAAAGAGGGGCTAATGTTAACTTTCAGATCAAAACTCTACAGAGAAAACCTTCTGCATAATCACTCAAAATATCAACAAATATTCCTCTGTGACGGTACACCAAAGTGTTTCCATTTTTAACCTGGATGTCTACTTGTGATTATTCAGTCTGACAATAGCATACAATTTCAGGAAATATTGAACATAATCAGGTTTGGGCCACACAAAATCCCTCAGGGGTATATACACATTTGTGTAGTGTGAGTCAATTTTCCAAGTTCTGTTTGTAGAATTCTTTGTGGTCAATCCAGTCAATTTTTAAAACACTTTCCCTGCTTGAATGAAGGTAAGGAAGAAAGCATAAGCTTCTCCTGCTATACTTTTATAAAATTAAGATAGGTAAGGAGAAAGGAGAGAAAAGGCAATGAGACAACAAACCACCTTTTAAAATTAGGACCACACGTATACACACAAAACAACAACAACAAGTAAAGAAAAAAGAGACCATGAATTTGAAAGAGAGCAGCAGGGTAGTGCATAATAGAGGACTTGGAGGGAAGGAAGGGAAGGGAGAAACCATGTAATTATAATCATCTCAAAATATTTTTTAAAATCTCAGTAAAAATCAAATTAAATCTACTAATCCATTAAGCTAATTTAATGAGGTTGAAAAAGGAGTGTATTTATGAATTCTTCAAGACCTGAGCACAAGTCATAAGTAAAGCATGTTAAAGGGAGTTTTCCTTAATAACATGCAGGAAGCTAACAAAGGTGAGCTGAGCCAAATTTAATAACCTTAAAAGACATCAAACCATACTCTAAGATTGCTTGTGATTTCCTTCACAACTTGAAACTCAGCAGATACTAATAAAAGATATAATTTGAGTTGGTCTTTTACGAAAATGCAAAGGGTAACAAACAGTGTTAACATACAGCCATATTATATTTATTAGTTATATTTGGTTGATAATTTAGGGAACAATAAAAATCCAGGAAGAACAGATTTCAGTTTGGCTTGTACCCTTTCTTGACACTTAACATTTTTACCTTCATTTTTAAAAATGTACTGCATAGTCAATTCTTGAGTATTGATGCAGAACAAAATAAGACATTATCTTTTTCTACTATGGTATTGACCAAAATAGAATGCTAACTGACACTATTTCAGATTTGATTAAACATTGCTGGGGGAGAGAATTTGTTTATTTACTTATTTTGGATGATGTGTCCACTGGTGGGTTCCCCATGCTCCGGTGACAGCCTTGTACCCATGCACATATGGGTAGCACTACTGAACTTAACGAGTCATTAAATAAAAATGGCATGAAGTTGGGAAGGGCTGTGTTGGAGATATTGAGGGGACTAGAGAGGGAGGTGAGGTGTAAACAGAATCATATTTCATTCTGTACATGTATGAGATTCTCAAAAATAAAGAAAAACATAACAAAACAAAACAATATCTGCGCGCGCGCACACACACACACACACACACACACACACACTTTCCATTCAACTCCTTACAAATACCAAATATTGACTGGAATTGTAGCACAGAGTTCTTATTGAGGCCGATGGCTATTTACATAGTTCTATGGGTTTTATATTTTTAATTAAATTTACTATTTGACAATTTAATACATGTACATAATGCAATACTAACCACTCTTAATCTCAATCTCTCTCATCTCACTGCTACTTCTATATACATATACACCCCCTCTTTCCTACAACTTTCTCACATTCATGTCTATTTGTTGTTCTTTGTGACCCACTTGGAGCTATCTGTTGAAGCCTAGTGGGGTCAGCAGTGGATATATAATTAGAGACAATTACTCCCATTCCCCCAAACTGTCAATAGCCAATAGTGTAACAGTAAGATGTATGAGTCGGGGCTGGAGAGATGGCTCAGAGGTTAAGAGCACTGCTTGCTCTTCCAAAGGTCCTGAGTTCAATTCCCAGCAACCACATGGTGGCTCACAACCATCTGTAGTGAAATCTGGTGCCCTCTTCTGGCCTGCAGGGATATGTGCAGACAGAACACTGTATACATAATAAATAAAAAAAAAAAAAAAAAAAAAAAAAAAGATGTATGAGTCCCTTCCCTTTCCATGACTATTAACATGGCCTGTCTTATGTGGGCCAGTGAGGGTAACTGCAGTTGAGTTCATAATTGTGACAGTTGTATTGAGTCCAGAAGACGGTATCTCACAGGCTTTCACTTTATCTTCTGGCTTTTTCATACTTCCTACACCCCTCTTCTACAGTGTTCTCTTAGCCTTAGAGGGAGGAGTGTAAATATCTTGTTTAAGACTGAGTCTTCAGCCATCACCTATTCTCAGAATATCAGGGATCTATGAGTCTAGTCTCTACATCCACTGCTGTTCTTTGTAAAGAGAGGTTTTTCTCACTAAGGTTGAGAGTATCCTTTGTCAATGGGTATTAACATACATATTTAGAAGGCCATTTGATGCTGTATCAAATTAGTTATCCCAGTTGGGCCTACAACCTCCTGAGGCATAGGTTGTTAAGTGGGCTTACTGTACTAGTTGTGGGTTCCCTTCTCAGGAACACGCCTCAAATCTGATCAGATGGCAGTTGGTTATCCCCACAACAATTGTGCCACGATTGTACAGGTAGGCACATCTTGCTGGGCAAGTTTTTTTCCTGTTTGTAGGGTACACAGATGGGTAAGACCAATGATATCTTTTCTCTACCAGAGTAGCACCTTGAGAGTAGCCAGCAGCGCGCAAGTTTCCAGCTCAGTTTCAGCTTGCTTTCTCTCTATCTTGCAACCAGGGTATGCAGTGTCTTTAGAAAAAAGGTTGTACCCCCTAATGGTGGGTAACAAAAAGTACTGACAGAACCTGTATTGTGTTGGGGACCTTTGAGGTTTCCTTGATGAACTCCTGTGGAGGTATCCCATACCTGGGATTGGAAATCTTGCTTTTGCAAGCTACTGCTTCTAGGAGTATCATTATCTCCTAGATTCACTCCCATTTGAAAGATCTCAAATAAATAACTGAATGATACACCTCAAGTCTTAGAAAAGCAAGAACAAACCAAGCCTGAAAACACTAGACAGTTAGAAATAAGATCAGGGTTGGGCATAAAGGAGGCAGAGGTAGGCAGATTACTGTAAGTTTGAGGCCAGCCTGCTCTACATAGTTCCAGGCCAGCCATGTTTATACAATGAGACCTTGTCTCAAAAAAATTAAGATCAGAGCAGAAATTAATGAACTAGAAACAGAGAAATAAATACAATGTAAATAATTATTGAAACAAAAAGTTGTTTCTCTGGAATGATAAGCAAGATTGGCAAACCTTTTTGTCAATTTAACCAAAAGAAAAGACAATGAATACCAAATCAATAAAATTAGATACAAAAAGTGAGATGTTACAACAGATACCAATGAAATCCAGACTATCTTGAGGACACACCTTAAATCTATATTTTACTAACTTGGAAAATCTAAAAGAAACCGATGAACTTTCAGATGCATATGCATATGACCTACCAAAATTAAACCAAGATGAAATGAAAACACACACAGCAACAAGATTGAAACAGTAATAGTCTCCCAACTAAAACTATCTCAGAAACAGATAGATTCACTGAAGAATTGTACTAGATCTTCAAAGAACCAATACTTGATACTACATAGATTATTGATACTACGCAGATTATTCCACAAAATAGAAAAGAAAGGAACGTTTCCAAATTATTTTTATGAAGCCAGTATTTCCCTGATACCAAAACCAGATAAAGAAACAGCAACAACAAAATCTGTTAGGTAAAAGATCAATTAAAGTGGAATATAATGAGTATTGTTATGTCTGCTAGAGTTCTGGAAAGATTATATAACTGCCCTATGTAGACACAGAATACTCTCCTTCACTTTTCATTTATAAGAAAAGTTAAATGTAGGCAATAGACAATTCTGATATAAAAGCTAAATATATTTGAAAAAAAGAGACTAGAGTTACATGAAACTGTGCTACAAATTATGCTAGTATGTTGCTTTCCAGAATACCAAGATAAACTGAGCACAGTGCATCTAAGTTATTTCCCAAATCTCCTGAAAGGAGTTTAAGGAAAGGACTGGGAGAACAAGAGAGGTGAAATAGTAACAGTCAAATTCGCGGAGTAAGAGCATACATAGATGCAGTGATGTTAACTGATCCAGCAAACTTGGGAGAGCCGATTTAGAGAAAACAAGGAAGACTATTTGAAACCAACCCCATTTACATTACAGAATAATCAAGAATCTCATGAAGCTGGAACTAGAAGAAATATGTTAAAGAAGCAGTTTATAAACAGTCTTAGTCCTTTTCCCTAACAAATGGAATGTTGAAAGTTGGATCTTTACCCCAAGACAAGAGATGTGCAGTGGAAAAGAAGAAAAGATAATATGAAGTTCCCTATATCATCCAACTATATCCCAGCGTCTTACACTGTGGGATGTGACCCTATGAATCCACAAAATTGAATGTGACACAGACACAGCAGACACACAAAACAATTATGGTGAAAGGCTTCTTCTCATACCCAACAACCATCCAAAAGATGAATTCACAATGAATTCATTGTGTAATGAATCTGAGGTGTTGCTGGCAGCAGTCACTGGCATGGTGTCACAGCTTTGCCCATTGGGCTTCCTAAAACACCTTAGCTCAGAGTTGAGACTGGTGTTCTGAACTCCAGTGCATTTAGTGTACACAGAATGCTTTCTGCTCTTATAGAAACATGTTTCCTACTCTGATTCCTGAGCATGTAATAAATTAGTAAGTATACCTTTGGATTGGATTGGGTTAGAATGACTGACTTTCAAAATTGCTGTTAGAGTTTTTGACGAATTTCATTTTAAAAAAATCATTAAATGCATTTTAGTTTGGTATCAGGACAGAATTTCTAACAATGTCCTAAACACATTTCTATCGTTGTATTTATGCAAAACAATGATCTCAGCATTGACAATTGTAAAATCAGTATTAATCAACTCTGAAAAATATTTAATATGCTCTAAGCTCTTTGGTTTCAAACATTCAGCCAAAATTTAATTCATGTAAAAATAAGCACATCCACTTAATTAGTGTGCAAATTTGCTTTCATCCTTAACAAATAGTAAAACTATATATACACAAAGGAATTGTTTTAAAATAAATTTCTTTATGACTTATAAAGTAAGTGTTTGATCTGCATATATATTTTACCTGAAGTTGCGTAAAATTTCTCAGGTGAAAAGGAGTCATGATTAAAAAAAGTTTAAGATGCCCTGAATTAATTAGATCATCTTCCAGAGAGACTCATGGTCTCTCAATCAGCTTTTAGTCCTTCTGCTGTGGGATTTCTGAAGTTAGCAATATTACCATTTTGAGCTAAATGTTTTGTTTTGTTTTCTTGTCTAGGAATATAATATGCATTGCACTCACTGAAGACTAATAGTAACCCCCCAGGGTTTGATAACCAAAAATGTCTCCAAGTGTTGCCTGTTGGGCAAGGGGCAATACAGTCTCCAGTTGAAAGCAATGCTTGATTTATGATCATGACCAGACAACCATGGCTCTTAAGACTTCTGGAGAAGAGTCTAATTTAGAAAACGGGCAAATACTAACAGAAAGAGTAATTTAGAGGAAACGGACCAAAGAAGAGAAGCACTAAAAATTAGCATTAATATCCTTAGTAAGGTTTAATAACTATGAAACCAAAACAGAAATTTTAGAAAACAAAAAGGAGATTTTAAAAAATAAACACACAAAGAACCCTAAAACTCAACATAAAAGTTGGCAGGCAGTACTCAGGAAATATCCCATAAAGCAAAGCAAAAAGTAAGAAAGAAAAACAGAAAGAAAAAAATCCCTTTTAAAAGGCCTTGCCAAATATTCAGCAAAATAAATAACCCAAGTCTATACAGACAGCAGTGTGAAGTAAAATTTTCACCTTTCCAGATATGGAGGTAAGAGTTCACAGAAAGCAAAGACGACTGCACTTCCTATATGGTGCTCCAGGCAGCACTCAATGGCAACACTGGAGCAAGAACACAGTAGTGAAAAACTTTCCCAATGAAGGAAAATGACCTCTAATCTTTAATTCTGTATCCAGCCAGGGCATCAAAAACCATCAAGGTAATCTCAGACGCTAGAAAGCCAACAATTTCCTTACCATGCATACATTATGGAAAACTTATTATAGAGTGTATTTGTATACAAGATGTACCAATTAAAAAGACACTAAAAAGATTTCAAATAGGAGCTCCAGTACAGAATAAAGATGAAGGAAATCCCTAGGAATGTAAAGAAGGGAAATTTCAGGCTGACTGTTAGGCACTAAATATAGAGGGCAACCAACACAGGCTGTATGACAGCGGGTCCTCACAACTACTGACCACCCTTTTTAACCTAGAAACACAATGGTCAGGTGAGCTGACTCCAGATTCTCTTGTTGGGCATTTTCTGGCTACGGACCAAGAGAGGACCTCCATTTTACTCCACTGCAGCATTCTGCTTTCACATATCCCTGAGAGCTAGAGGCAAGTGTCAGTGGGCCTAAGGCCAGGAAATGAGGTATGACCTATTCCCTGGAGCACATTCCTGTTGAACCTTTCCAACAGCTTACTTTCCAACAGCTCCAATCTCCTTCCTTCCTAGCAAAAGCCCCAGATTCTAGGACTTACAAGTGATCATGCCAACTGACTTCTCAGAATGGAGTTCTAAACAGTTTTAGGGCATCTGAAGCCACACTATAAGAAAGATTCTGTTTCACCATTCCATAGGATGGTAGCAATACTGTCCTTTCCTTACATAGCTAAATTTGTGTATGCAACACAATATACTGTGAAGGAATATACACACTTCAGGTAAAGCTACAACAAAAATAAAAAGGAATAATTACTATAAAGGCGAAGATGGTGGTTTAAACAGACAGAGAGAGATTATATGAGAATTACAAGAGAGTTTTGAAAGCAATAGTGATATTCTATTTCCTAATTTGACAACAGATTTGTCACTTTTCATTTTATTATCAATTTTTGGTTTGTTTTCATTTTTTGAGACAGGGTCTCACTATGTAGCCCTGGCTGTCCGGCAACTTACTATATAGCCCAGTCTGGCCTCAAACTCAGAGATCTACCTGCTCTGCCTCCCAAGTGCTGGGATTAAAGGTGTTCACCACCACTGCCCAGCTTATTATCATTCTCTACACATATACATTATAAATTCCTTCATATATTGTTTATTTTTCTAGCTTTAAAATATTTTAATGGCCGAGTGGGTAAATTTCTAAGATTTTGCTAATCAAAAAAGGTCTCCTTAATTTTTATATATCTGTATAATCCAAATTATTTCAAATGACCTAATATATATTAATGAAGAAAACAATGGTAATTCAAACACAATAAAGTCAATAGACACTGTTAATTATAATTTTATATCTAACTGAAATAAATTTAGAGTATTATCTTAAGATTCAATGTGCAAACTTATATGTTACATCTGTAATATAAATTTTTATCTTATAAAAGGTTTACAAGTAAAAAATGTGTATTAAGAAGCTTTTAATAAATAGGGTAAACTTGTCCATATTGCAGGCCTGGAAACTGTTATAATAATTTGCACAATGTACTACAGGATATGTGGGAAAACAATGAATAATAATTTTAAAAGGGAAAGAAAACACTAAAGAAAGTGAAGGCTAACCATATACATATATTCACTGCACATATAAATAAAACAGTTCATATATTTTTGATCCTGACTAGTCAGATTCCATATCTGTCAATTTTTCTACTTGCTTAAATTTATTTGTAACCTTAAAATCAATACTTGAAACACCTTTACAGTTTATGGTTATGCACACAGTAGCAAAAATTTTGAGTCTTCTGATGAACTTGCTGCCAGTTGAGGTCAAATGAGATAATATTCCTTCTTGTTCCCACTGTCACATTATAAACAGATTACTTTTGTGAATTCTATTTGAGTCATATGTTTTCCATTTTGTGCTTTTTGTTGGTTTCACTACTCAAGATGGTCCCCATGAATAGTGATGAAGTGCTGTTTAATGTCTCTAAGCACAAGAAGGCTTCATGTGGAAAATATGTGTTAGATGAGAATCATCGAGGCAAGAATATACATTTCTTGGTGTCTAAAGAGGATTGATTGTAGGATTCCCCCATGAATACTAAATTTTACTAATATTTATGTCCCTTATATAAAATGACAACTATTAGAGTATAATCTACACATAAATTTCTGTATAATTAAAAATCATCTCTAGATTACTTATTAAGCCTATTACATTTATGTATGTGTTTCATTTAGAATATCTACAGAGGTCAGGAACTTACTAAGGGGCCATGAGAAGGGGTTTTTGAGGGAAAGGAGTTAGAATGCACTGTTATAAAAGGTTAAAGGGGACTTATGGTAAGGAAGGGATGAATTGGGTTGAGGCAGGAGAAGACAGGGTAGAGGAGGCAAATTGGAAGAGATAAATCATACTAAAGAGTTTTCAAAAAAGCCATATGGAAACCTACTACCATAGAAGCTTCCTAAGATATATCTATAAATAAACATAAAAAGTTAAAAGGGAGTTATCTTGACAAAGCTATAATGTCCCTACCAGATACCAGAGCCTAACAAATAAAAGGCATAGTCTCAGGAATAGTCTCATAGTCTCATAGTCTCATGGGTTACTGGTGAGGTCCCAAAGATCCCCAAATATTACAAGCCATTCATAATGCTCTTGGCTATCCTCCAGAACTTGACAGTAAGAACCTATTGCTTAAAGATGCCATACACTTGAGTCACAGAACAGTCACAGAATCAAGCTGGTACTGAACAGGAAGCTTCATCACTACTGGCTAGATGTCATGGAGGTGCATGCACACTACCAGAGGAGAAAAGTAATCATCAATCTTAACCAGCTGTTAACAACCTGGTGAGCTACAATAATGAGTGGCTGGTCAAAACACGCTCAATAGTGGTACAACAGTGGCACAAATGAGGAATTAACCAGCCACTTCCTGATTAGATTTATGGATCCCTCTACAAGATGAATCTCATCCCTGGCATCAGGTCAAGAACCAAAGCTAGACAGATCATGGACCCTAGGAGAGAACCTACTACTATATTCTGCTAAACGGACACACTATTAAGTAAACTCTTCATGACTTATCATTATGCCCACATACTAAGTCCTCATCAGAAAACCTTCTGATTCCTGTAGATGCCCAACACAGCAAACCACAACTAGCTAAGGTGCATAAAATATGAGACTACAGAATGTTCAGTCCTAAATGGAGCATATATACTGCACCCCTCCTCTAAAGGCTCAGGGACCACTGCAGAAGAGGGGGTGGGAAGAGTGTAAGAGCCACAAACGGTGAATGACTCCAAGGAAGCAGTATCTTCTGGACACAGCAGGGAAGTTGCACAGGTGAACTCTAAGCAGGTGTGACAGCATGCACAAGAGCTGTGCAAGCCCCATCCAGACCAAATGCCAGCATGGAGAGGGGAGATGGGCACAAAGTTCCATCCCTAGCCAAGGAGCTATTGGCAACTGTTAGCTGCTGAGAGAGGAAGTCTCAGCAACTGCTGCCTAGATGTTAACAACTAAAGACTGATGAAATCCTTTGAAAACAGATAATAAAAGCTGACTTTGAAAAGTTGGCAATAGATCTCCAAAAACCTAACAGCACAAATCAGTCCACCTGTGTCTTCAGAGAATTAACATTTACTAGTTAAGAACATTTACTAACTCAGTACTTAAAGTGACATAATCAGTACCTCTGTCAAATCTTAATAGTTCAATGAGAATTGTAGTAGGCCTTGCTTTAGTTTTCATGTACCATGCTATCACCCAGTCTAGCACTATATAAGATACATTCGTCTTTTATTTTATGAGGACTATAGAAAATACATAGCAAACTCTGCTCAAAGCAGTTGATCTAGAATATTTGGTAGTGGTAGTGAAGTTTGTCTTAAGGGTTGGGCTGGGTTAGAACTAATGTAAAGGACTTTGTCAACTCATAAATGATGGAGAAGAAAAATTCCAGAAAAAAACTGCTAAAAACTCAAGAAAAACTGTTAGGAGAGGAGAAATTTTTTTTTTTTGTAAATGTAAGAAATAGGAAGGAGATTATACATCGGCAAAAAAAAAATCAAGTAAGAAAACATAAGGGAAGCAGCACAAAGAACCCTTTTAGCTTAATATATAAAGAACATTCAGAAATAGATATTGAAGAGCTGACATTTTGAGAATTCAATTGACATTTTCACATTTTACTTATTTATTCAGATTATTGTTTACAATGGAAAAAATTAAAAAAAACCAAAAAACAAAAGAACACACAGATAAAAAGGTTTAGCAAAGCCATTGCTGTTTCAAAGGAACTCCCACTAGATGACACTACTATTAGTATACATAAATAATGTTAGTATAAGTCTACAGAAATAAGTACTGAAATAACACAATGCTACAAGTTTATTATCTATGTATAGGAAAGTGGCCAGAGAAATCTTCTATGAGACAAGGAAGTTTGAGAGGGCAAGAAATGGTCAATAGATTTCTAAGACAAGAGGAGTTAGAAAATTCAAAGGGTGGACGAAAATGTGTGGGATGGCCTAGAGTGATATGAAATACACAATGTGTGCTGGAGACTCTAAGCTATTTAGTACTGCTAGCAGGGAAAATTGGAGAGGTTAAAGTAGCTGCAAAGGGAGACTAGAGTATGTGGGGGGCTAGGCAGACGTTATTACATTAGCCCAAGAAAGAAGTAAAACCTGAACTAATTCAATAGGGACAACCAAGAGACGTTTTAGTATATAAATTGACAAACAATCTTGAGGGACAGTGAGGGTGAAGTAACAGAATACTGATAGATTTCTGGTGATAATTAGTGGGTAAATAATGGTACCGCTAAGTGAGAGAGGAACCATAGGAAAAAGAACTGGAATACTACTCAGAAAGAAAGGGAACATATTTGGAAGTTTATTTAGTAAGTGTTATTTCCATAGCACATCCAGGTACAGACTTAGAAAGAGCTGAAAGAGGTAAAAGCCTAAAGTTTTAAAGGAGTAAGGAGGTTGGGGAAACGGTTCAGTTAGTAAAATACATGCTGTACAAGTGTGGGGTCCTGAGTTTGCAAAATCCCAGGCACAGTGGTATACATCTATAACCTCAGTGTCAGGGAGGCACAGAAGGTTCACTGGTGATAGCCAACCTAGCCAAATCTGTGAGCTCTGTGTTCAGTGAGTTCCTGACTCAAAAAATAAGTTGGAGATCAGCTGAAGAAAATACGTCATAGATTGCTGGCCTCCATACAGTATGTGCACACATGCATATGCACCTACCTGTATGAGCTCATACACATACCAAAAGGAGTAAGGGTCAGCATGGATAGGAAGATTAAGACATTAACTACTACTACTCATAACATACCAGAATGCCAAGCTGCTAGGATTTTTCCAAGATACTCTCTCATTATTTGTCACCACCCATAATACAATACTTGCTCCTATTTTATAGATCAGGAAACTGAAAATAAGATAGGTTAAGGACTGGAGCTCAGACTTAAGGAACTCTAAATTCTAAATTTATATTTTCTGTATTCTTAATAAATCATGACTAAATGGGAAGTAACTGAAACCATTGTCATAAATGAGAACCCTTGAGAAAACAGATTAAGTTCCAGCTTCTCCTCAAGACACTTCTAGAAACACTACTACTATAGAAAGATTACAAGTAACCTAATAAGAAAAAAGAATAAGAGCTAACTAATGTTAAAGGCCATTTGAAAAACCATATGGAAACCTATTCCAGTAGAAGTCTAAAATATACACATATATGAAAGTAATCTAAGTAATAGATTATAATTATGCCTCAACTAGGTATCTTATGCTGCCAACTGAAACCTCCAGTGTCAGGAAAGGGTTATATCTTGTTGAGCTGTTGATCAAAGGAGTCCCATGAAGTCGTCCCCACACCCCACGCCATGTATCACAGGCTATTGCCAAGGCTACTGGTTGTTCTCCACAACTAATGATAAGGCCCTACTGCAGAAGACAACAATTATGTATGTCATCACACACAGAGAAGTTGAGCTGGTACCTTACTAGAAGCTTCACTCCTACTGACTAGCTTTCATGGTGAGGGAGATAAGTACTATACACAGTACTGGAAGAGAAAGATAATCATCAATATCACCCAACTATAAACCCTGCAACCTACAACAATGACAGGCTTGCAAGATATACTAGTGCAATAGTGGCAGAAATGTTGTCCACTCTATGAGATGGAACCTATAGCTGATACTAAGAACCTGAGACTAGATAGATCATGGGCCTAGGAGAAAGCCTAATACTAGTATTTTGCTGAAGGAACATAACAATAAAATGACTCCTAATGACATATTAATATACCCATATAGATCAGTGTATCCCTCAACGACATCATAGAAGCTTCTACCCATAGTACATGGGAATTAACAGAGACCCACAACTAGATAATGTGCAGAGAGTGAGAGACTTTGGAGCATGCAATCCTAAATGGGATGTCTTCATCAAAGGTCTCCCCTCAAAGCTCAAGGACCTACGTGGAAGAGGAGACAGACTGTAAGAGCCAGAGGTAATGGATAACTCCAAAGAAACAGTATCTTCCTGACACAGCAGGACTGATGCACATAGGAACTCACAGAAACTGTGGCAGCACACACAAAACCAGCACAGGTTCAACCACATAGGGTCCCAGCACTGAGAAGGGAAAGTGGACCCAGGCTCCCATCCCTAACCAAGAAGCTATTTGCAATTGATACCCACTGGCAAAGGGAAAATCAGTTTTCTTCAATGGAGTGCCAGTGGGTATATCAACCATACTGCAGGGTAAGTTGGCCTTACTCCATACCCAGGAGTAGTTGGCCACCACAAAACAAATTCCATACTGTGGTGATACACTGTGTACCCCAATAAAGCTTACCTTGGGCTCAGAGGACATAGAGGTCAGGCAGTAGTGGCACACACCTTTAATCCTATCGCTCAGGAGGCAGAGATCTGTCTGGATCTCTGTGAGTTCAAGGCCACACTGGGCTACATGAGAGAAACAGAACCAGGCAGTGGTGATACATGCCTTTAATCCCAGTACTGGGAAGCACACACACCTTTAATCCCAGGAAGTAATATGGCAGGACACAGAAAGGTATATAAGGCGTGAGGAAACCAGAACTCACTCTCATGAGGCTTAGGAATTTGTGCAGGTAAGCTAGTGGCTGACTGTTCTGCTTTTCTGATCTTTCAGCTTTCACTCCAATATCTGGCTCTGGGTTTTTTATTATAAGACTTTTTTTTTTTTTTTTTTTTTTGGATTTTAGAGACAGGGTTTCTCTGTATAGTTTTGGTACTTGTCCTGAACTCGCTCCATAGACCAGGCTGGCCTCGAACTCTCAGAGATCCACCTGGCTCTGCCTCCTGAGTGCTGGGATTAAAGGCGTGCACTGCCACCATCCAGCTATTATGAGACTTTTTAAGATTCGTGTTATACTATAGTTTGTTTGTTTTGTGTGTGTTGGCATTCTTGTCTTGTTGCTTGTTTGTTTTTATTTTTGTCTTTGTGGGTTTTATTTGGTTTTGGTTTTTGTAAGCGAGAATGAGAACATAAAGGTAGGGGGGATCTGCACCTGGGAGGAGTTGGGAATGGAGAAGGAACATGATCAAAATATATTGTATAAAAACTTCTTTGAGACAGGGTCTTTCTATATAGCCCTGGTTGTCCTGCAACTCACTCTGTAGACCAGTCTGGCCTCAAATTCACAGAGACTTGCCTGTCTCTGAATGCTGGGATTAAAGGTGAGCGTCACCATGCAGAAAGACAAACTCTTAGACCTCAGTATCTTGCAGAAAGAAATACAACACCAAGGCCAAATGTCTAACAAAGTCTGCCCTGCACAATATCACATCGGAGACTGGCCCACTGACTGGAGAGACAATATTTTTGAAACTATCTTCACTTTTTTTTCCTTTTTACTAATTTTCTACTAGTGTTCATGAACAAAATTACTTATAATTAGTGCTAGCATCATCACAATTGCTAAATTTTCTGTGCATAATCCAATCCTTATAAACTGAAAAACTGAAACTAATAATTATTGAAGTCTGAGAGTGTGAAATTACATTGTAAATCGCATCATCAAAGTGATATGTTTTGTTGCTATGTCACTAACATAAATTGTTTTCAAGATGGCACATTATCATATAATAGCGTTGTTGGAAGCTATTATCACAACTGCACCTAAGAGTGAGGTGGGATTAATACTTAGGCTTAGAAGCTACCTTTAACTATCTGCTCTTCAGTGATCTCTCTGTGGAATGTTATTAGTCTCTTCCTGTTCATAACTATGCTTTAAAGATCCCTAGTTAAACCTACTAGTAAATTACATAAAATTAATGTATCTAATTTAAATTAAGTTAGTAAAAGTAATCTTGAGGCCAGCAATACTCCCTCCTTCCCCTAATATTCACTTTAGCTATTTAAAGTTACACAATATTGATATTATAACAAAAGAAACAAAATTTAATTAGCTAAAACTCTAAATTGAGGTTTTCTGAATTGGTATCCTGTGGAGCTCTTTTTTTTGTTAGTTTGTTTGTTTTATTTATTTATTTTTTTTTTTAGACAGAGTTTCTCTGTGTAGCCCTGGCTGTCCTGGAACTCACTATATAGACCAGGCTGCCCTCGAGCTCACAGAGATCCACCTGCCTCTGTCTCACAGGTGCTGGGATTAAAGGCATGCACTACCACTGCCCAGCTATGTGGAATTCTTTAAAGAATGGGATCTTCTGTGTCAAGTGAGGCAGGGAAATACCACATGAAGACCAACTGTATGTCCCTCTCATATCCTGTGACATGTCAGTGACCCAGTCTTGTGGTTGGGAACAAGCATCCTTCCCTTGCTGCGCTCTACCCCTACCACCCATGTAGAAACTACTAACCTTTGGTGTTTTCTGGAAAAACTGATGTTAGAGTGATATGAATCTTTCTTTTAAGGATTAAATTTGTTCTTTTACAAACTCATATATGATCTGAATCTTAATGTTTAGAATAACAACATGAATTATGATGTTATAATGTCTTAGGAGCCATTCAAATATCATTTTTTTCTGTAACAAATACTCAATGATGGCATATAAACTGTTGATTAAATAACTTGGGGGGTGTTAATCCAATTGTTTGCTTAATAAAGGATAGAAAAGATTTAGCTATGTAATTTAAATGTCTATTCATTAATACTCCCCAAAGTAATTTACTTTCTTTTACAATTGTTAATATAAGCATATTCAGCAGGCAACTTCTAGTCTTTTAACCAAAAAACACTTAACACAATGGCAAAGCATGCAAAGGAAATAACCATTTACACTCAATTACCCAGCTCAGTGCAGGGCAGCAGAAAATAGGTTTTGAATTATAATTGTAGTAATCAGTTTCTAGGTCTAAAGAAGTAAAGTAGATGATCTGGAAAATAATTGCTTTGGGGAAAGAAATCTAAAAATAAGAGTACAGTGGATGTAATTGTTTAAGTAAGATAGTAAAATATCAAAACATTTAGGGGAAAAAATTAAGTTAGGTAAGAAACCAAAGTCCCTCAATGTAACAATAGAATATGCTAGGCAGTAATACTCACTTGTAACCAGTCCAAAGAACAGAACAACTTCTCAGTACTTCAATGACTTCCTATTAGTAAATAAGGCACACAAGAGAACATGGAGAACAAGAAAAGAACAACGAACCATATCCCTCAAAACAAGTGAAAGTGAACTCCAGAGGGTTCTCATCTCTCCTCTCCCTTTTGCAATTGCTTAGCCAAAAATTATGGCACTTTTCTTGACCATTTCCTTCTACATTCTAAATTTAATTAATTAAGTAATGTTCTGGCTGCACTTTGAAAATCTTTCCATTCAGCTGATTGTTGGAGCAACTTTAGGACTCCTGAACAAAAATCTTCATCAGATCATTCTAGTATCTGCTTCATCTCAGTCTTGGAGTCAGCTGAATGCTTATTTTCATTTAAATTGTTTTACCTGGTACTTGTTGTGCCAATAGTAGCTAGTATAGTGTGTATATTATTCAGGTACTGGGGATTATAGGATCTTTTATTTTGGCAGGCAACCATCCTGTTTAGATTTAGTGTATAGATCATGGAGAGCTTTTGTAGGCTTTAGTTCCAATGGAAGTTTAATTTTCTCAGCACTCACAAGGCTATTCTGGCTTATTCTTTCAGGGCTCTGTGATAGCTAATATTCATTGTCAACCTAGCAGAGTCTAGAATCACTTGGAAAATGAGACTCTGGACATGTCTACAGAAACCATCTTGAATTATTTCAGGTTGGAAGGCCCATCCTCTGTGAATGGCACCATTCCCTAGCCCTGGCCCTGGCCCTGGACTATAAAGGTGGAGAAAGGGAGCTGAGTAGTAGCAAGCATTCGGTGTTCTCTGATTTCTGACTAGATGTGATGTGAGCAGCTCCTTCCAGTTTCTGCCACCCTGACTTCCTCACCATAATACCCTTAAACTCGAAGCCAGAACAAATCCTTTTTCCCTTACGTTACTTGTGTCAGCATATTTTGTCAAAACAACATGAAAAGAAACTCAGACAGGCCCAACTCAACCTTTGATATATCATCTGGAGGGACAAAAGGTATTTCCCAGAGCCACATGTTATTTATCATTGAACAGTTCTGAGGGAGACAGCCCAGAAGCTATTGTGTCTTGGTCTCCTTAGGACACAGGGTAAAGGGAGGGTACACGTATGACTGTAACCTATGAAACACAACCCCCTTGTCGGTGGCAGTAAGGAGCAGGGATAGGTATAACCTAAGTTTTGCCATTGTCATTTCAGACCACAGGGGCCAGAGTTGTGGCACAGAGGATGAAATGACCAGGTATTATAGTTGCTGTCAGCTCAGACTACCTGCTGTGGTCTAATGTGGCACAACGGCTTAGAGGGACTGGATATTTTGGCTCCAATGGGTAGATAAGACTGCCCATTGGGGTCCAATGTGGAGCAGCAGGGATGAGCAAGTCTGACTAGGTCTCTGCTGGGCTTCCTACTTCCTGGTCCTTTCATCAGAGAAAGTGAGCTTTGGGGATTTTCATCTTCTATTTCCATTGATAATATGTGATGTAGCTCTCTCTGGTGTTCAGTCTAGGAGCAAATGGAAGGTAAACAGAAAAATCTAGTGAGCTAATTAATACTTGCTTTTTTTATTAAAATTCTAAGGTTCCTAACTGCTCTCTACATTTTTTACTAGCAAACTTCAGGAAGCTTTTTACTGTTTTTACATGACCCATTTTCAGGGCAGTTAGCTGCACTTATAAGGGAGAGATGCTGTGGCTTAGATAGGAAGTGTTCCCTATTCATGTTTTGAACAGTTGCTCTCAGCTGCTAGTAATACTTTGGGAAGTTGTGGAAACTTTATGAAAAGGAGCCTCATTTGAGGAAGGTCACTGGGGGCAGTTTGTACTTAAATACTTTATTATTCTAATGACTGAAAACAGGCCTTGTAAACTTGAGATGTTTTCCAAAATGGTACTTGGTAATGGCAGAGAACCAAATATAGCTCTTTTAAAGCTCAGAAAGTTTTCCATCCTAAAGTTTTATAAAAACAGTCATGACAGTAATTTGTTACATGTTTCAATAGTTCACTAAAAACAATTCAGTTTGTATGATTAAATACAAGCTTCAGCTATTCTAATAGTTTATCAACATAAGATATGCTAAGCAGGAAAAAATATTTATATTATCCATATAATCACTTTTTTACAGGAAGACAAAGACAAAAAAAAGTCATGGTTCCAAATTAATGCTGAGCATGAGTGTAAATTGGTAGATAGCCATGGGACAGGTAAAACCAAACCAAACCCATCGCCCCCCACCCCCCCCAAAAAAAACCAGAAACAGTTTAGCCAACAACCATTCATCAGTTCATTTTAAAACTAACACATATGCAATTATCATGTCTTATCTTTGAGCCAAATCCTTTATTTCATATCAACTAATAGGAAAAAATACAGAATAATGCATCAAAGATGTCTAGTATAGACAAAATAAACTGAGTGACTGTAGCAAAGAACATGTTTTAAATGTAAGGTTTTCTTTCTCTCCCTTACCCCTCTCTCTGCCCATCTCCCATCTCGTGTGTGTGTGTGTGTGTGTGTGTGTGTGTGTGTGTGTATTTATGTGTGTAATCTTGAAGAGGATGTTAGGTGTCCAGCTTTATCATCTGCACCTTATTTACTGGAGGCATGGTCTCTCACTGAATCTAGAGTTTAACATTTTGAATAGACTAGAAGCCAGTAAGTCCCAACTATCCTCCCATCTCTAACCCCCAAAACACTGGGGTTATGCACAGCAACACTAGGTTTCTTATGAGGGTATTGGGGATTTGAACTCAGGTCCTCATGTGTACATAGCACACACTCTTATCTACTGAGCTATCTCTCTAACCTCAACATGTGAGGGGGTTTTTAGGCACCTTCATTGACTGACCACTGAACGAAGGAAAAACAAATTCATTATACTAGCCAAGAATCCTTGCACACTAACATTTTACAATGAATTTACAGCTTCCCTTTGGCATGCCCAGGCAACTTGGTAGTACAAGCACTCCAATTCTAAACATCTTTTAATTGTAAAATTGTCTTCTTTAAAGAAGCCATTCTTGATAGACTTCAACATTTCCTTCTTTGAATCAAATCTATTATGAAGTAGTTAAGGGTTCAGAAGACCAGGAGTTGAATCCTGAGTATCATTACGAATTATGATGATAGGAGCCCAGTTATTTAATATTTTAGAGATTGAGAAACAGAGATGAGCCGGGCGGTGGTGGCGCACGCCTTTAGTCCCAGCACTCGGGAGGCAGAGCCAGGCGGATCTCTGTGAGTTCGAGGCCAGCCTGGGCTACCAAGTGAGTCCCAGGAAAGGCGCAAAGCTACACAGAGAAACCCTGTCTCGAAAAACCAAAAAAAAAAAAAAAAAAAAAAAAAAAGAGAAACAGAGATGGAAGGTACTTCAGAAGGTCCTGAGAAATACAGAAGATAACAGGCACACCTAGCACATCCACACAAGACAGGACATCGAGGGAGGATCTTGTAAGTATCTCTTCACTACTTCTCCCCTAAAATATGCTATTTCTTACACTACACGAGTATCATCTCACTAACACTAAGAACCAAGAAATAATCAGGGAGTGCTCTATTTTCAACAATAGTGAAATAGGTAGCCTAGGCCAACCTTCCTCCTGAGAACATAAAACCTGGACGGACACACACACACACACACACACACACACACACACACACACACACTCCTTTCCAGTTTCTCCTGAAAGGTCATCTTCAGATTGGAGGCAAATCAAAAGCAAATGTGGCCTTGCATGAATTTGGGGACTTGGCTCCCTCTCACCTGGTGGTCCATAGGATCTTAAAGAAGTTAGTGCAATAAGGGGAATGAGTCTACAGGGGAAAAGGCAGAATATGGCAAGGGGTTGAAGTACTAACGTGGGGTTGGGATGGATCTTAGTACTTCATAGAGGCCAGCCTGGGCTACCAAGTGAGTTCCAGGAAAGGCGCAAAGCTACACAGAAAAACCCTGTCTCGAAAAAAAAACCAAAAAAAAAAAAAAAAAAAAAAGAAAGTGGTCTAGACCAGCTATGGGCACATACCTTCAATCCCAGCACTTGAGTGACAGATAGATATCTGTGATGAATATTTTCAATATATTTTATCCTTCCAACACTTGTGAATCCTTCCATTTTGTTGGTGCTCCTGAGCTTAGTAAATATCTGGAATGTGTCTAGAGGATGACAATAGCAGTATTGCTACCATTTTTTGGATACTTGCCGACTGCCAGATACTCTAATAAGTGTGTTGCAAAAGGTCTCAAGCAGTGTTCTCAATATTTACAGAAGATAAAACCATCAAGACCTAGTTAATTTTAAAATGTTACACAATGTTCCACACTGCAGAGTTAGAATTTTAACACAAACTCTATGTAGCTGTAAGGTCTATGAGATTTCCACTATTTGTACTACGTCTGGTACCAAGCACCATGGCCAAGAAAAAGGAAAAGTAAATGTAGAAGGATGGGGATCCCTATGCCCGCCCCCTAAAAAAGATTGGTAGATGCTCTTGGGCCTATTAAGGATACTCTTTAGGCAACTGGCTGGATGAGAAATACAAAGAAGAAAATTGTGTATTAAATAATACACAAAGAATTGGGTTTTCAGACTGGAGTGGAAATCTACCACTGAGCCATTTTCAATAGCTCCGCACCATACCTCATTGCTAGCCATCCTCCCTTGCTTTGGTTTCTAGTGGTTCTCTTTGATTTTATCGTCCTAATGTTCACAGAATCTTAGCTGCTCTTAATCTCTAGACAATACTGTGTTTTCCCGTCTTATTACCTTTCTCTAGTCTGAAATGTTATAATTTCACTTCTTAAATCACATGCTGGGTGATTTCTCCCAAATAAGGAAATCTTAAAATCCAATAAATAGGAAAGCTAAAGTAATGTTCCAGGTGTTTTAAAGAAATTCCTATCTAATATTTTATTTTGTTAAGCCGGTCACAGTACAATCAGAGAAAAGAGATCTATCTCCCTGCCACCATATCAGAAGTACCACCAAGACCTATAATGAGATAAGTACTAAATAGACTACTTTCCCCAAAACTCTTCAGTCTTTTTTTGTGGGGGTGTGGCATTGGGGAGAAGGGCGGGGTCTGTAATAGTGTAAGGAGCAGTAAGAATGTAACTATCCTGGCATGGGTGAAGATACTCTAAAACACTGGTTCTCAACCTGTGGGTCACGACCCTTTTGGGGGTTAACCAACCATTTCACAAGGGTTGCCTAAGACAGTTGGAAAACAGATATTTATGTTAAAATTCATAGCAGTAGCAAAATTACAGTTATGAAGTAGCAACAAAAATAATATTATGGTTAGAGGTCACCACAACATGAAGAACTGTATTAAAGAGTCGCAGCATTAAGAAAGTTGAGAACCATGTACTTGCTCCTGATTTCTTTTGGTGTCCACATTATGATCATCTACTTCATGGTTAAAAAGTAAAATGAAATCTTTAATGACATCTTGGCAACCCCAAGAACATTCACCAATATTATTTTCCATTGGGAGACTGGAGTAGGAAGTGTCCTGAGAATTCTGCTACATTTACCGTTTTTAAATTTCATTTAATTTTATTGACATAAAATTGTGCATATTTATGGTCCATATGATGTTTTAAAATAGTTACTCACATTTTAAACATTTTTATTTCTATGTCACTAAAAACAGAATAGATCAAATAAAGTGTTAGTAAAAAGAATTGCTATCAACTAACTACATATCTAATTCTTAGGGAAGAAGAAATGTATCACAATATAAAGATAATAGACCCTCCAAACTAAAACCTTACAGAAAACTGTTTTTTTCAGCACAATAATCAAGAAGATGGAAAAGATCACTTGAATACTACCTGAAAGACATATTTTCACTAAGGTTTTTTTTAATCCAAAATATTTAGTTATTATATTATTAATATTAAATTTCAGCCAAAAAGAAAATGAAATGAGTACTTTTGACTTTGACCTAACCAACCCCAATTCCATTCAAAGAACACCCTAAGAACACCTTTGGGGGGGAAAAATATGAGAATTCAGTCTTCTAGAAAGACATACTTACACCACTTAACATTAAGTGCTCCAAACGAAAGGCTAATGCGGAAGTAAAAGGTAAAAAACGCAAGCCAAGAACCCAAGCTTTACAATTGCATCTGTTGTGCAATTCACTGCAGGCTGTAGACAATTAGGGTTTCCTCAACCCTCTTTTAGAAAGCTAGCTATAACAGAAGAAATGACTTCTACTGCACAGACCTTTTTTATTTTGGTTGTAATATTATTAGGAAAAATATTAGAAGCACTAAATAACAAAGAGTTTATCAACTGGCAAAATTATGACTCACAATTCTTCCAAGGAACACATCAAAAAAGCCATTACCCCTTCATTTACGAAAATTCTTGTACTTGCACAGCGCACAAATTCAGAGTTACTATCCTTAATGAGATTGTAGTTTGTAACGTCCATATAACAGACTGCATATTTTAAAGCTTGTTTTATGCCTCTGGTTTCCCACAAACACTTATCCGATCTGTAATACAAATAAGCCAAAGTACTATACATCTGTTGCTTTCATTTATTATACAGATAAAATGGATCTCGATAAAAGGTAAGCAAATCAAATGATAGTAAAAATCTCATATACAGGTAATATACTATTGATAAAAATTAGTCATTTTTAAGACATCAGTCAGCTTAACTGTCATAATAAAATGTTTCATGGTAAACAGAAAATATGATTGTGATCAGCAGCATTAGCAAAGGCTATTTCGATCACAGCTCCATACTCCTTAGCCTTGCCATAATACTGTTTTCCACAGAACAGAGACAAGCATGAATAGTAACAGATGCTTACTAATTTGGATTAGTACTTGATTTGAATGTACAATGCTTTAAAAATTAAATAAACTATTAACCACAGCACATAATGCTAAAGCCATTAGAGCAAATCTGTCTTCATTGCTTTATCTAAAATCTTGGGAGAGTTCTACCCTGAACAAAAAAGTCATTATTTTGCAAGAGAATAGTCTCAATAATGTATTCTTTAAAGAGTGAAATTCTGTGTTTGTATCTTTGATGGGAGTAAAACTGATCTGAAACAATGAATATTTGGAAAGCACCATACTAACACTTCTTGGGTCTATAAGTTTCTGTGAGTCTTCTTTACCACCTAATTAAACACTGTGGCCTTCTTTCTCAGCTGAAAGTTCTGTGACTTCTTTTCGTTATTGTACTCGTAATGCCTTTTAGCCTTTTCCAACCTCTGAATCCTCATACAGAACACCTTGGCTAAGACAGTCATGCTACTCTTCTAATCATCAGAAGCATTGCTACAGGGACATCTGACCCTCATCCTCTGTGCCAATATCTGCACCTGCTTAAGCTCTCTGACTCTAAAGTTAATGGGATGTTAGAAGATAGTATATTAACAGTATCACAGTAGAAGGAGGTTGATAGAAATGACTGCAAGGGAAACAAGAATGTATTTTAAATGAAGCATGACAATCATAAAGGCATAATAATGCTTCCATTGAAAGGTTATATTGGCTTTCTGCTGTGCACCTGCTGGCTGCTGTCGAACATTGATGATACCACCTCAGGCAACTGCTAGAGATATACTCTGGTGGCTGGAATTCTCTGATGCATGTAACAGATGATTTTACTTCTAATAAAAAAGATAAAGATTATATAATTTCAGTGGGAGTCCAATATAGGTATGAAGAATGAATAGCACAGTGATTAAGAATGTTGTTGACAGTATATATAGAATTTTAAAATTTGAAATCTGAAGCAGTTATGAATTTGGGGGCTGTTGCCAAGTTATTTAACTCTCTGTGCCTCAGTTTGCTCATCTGTAAAATGGGGCTGAAGAAACTACCATTAACTATAACTGGTTCAGAATTATTATGAGAAATAAGTGAGTGATTGGCATGCAGTGGGTATTTGATATCTAATTAATTACAACATCATATGCCATTTTGTGCTAGGACAGCATAATCACAGACTGGGTAATTTATAACAAACATTATTTGCTTATAGACTAGGGTCTGGGATATCCAAGAACAAGAGCTGCATCTGGGACCAAGATATACATTTAGAATAAAACAAAGTCAGGTGTAGAGATGATTCCAAGGCATCACTTGACCCAGCCCCTTGTTTTGTTGATGACTCTGTGCCTGCAAAATGCAAGAGACGATCACTAGCTCTCACATTGAACCCATGTATGAACACACAAGGCACTAGGGATGAAGACAGAGCTGAAAATATTAACAGTTTTCATTCACCTCATACTACTCTCAATTTCTTTTCCTTCTATATGTCCATACTGGCTCAAGAGTACAAGATTCATGTGAAAGACCAAGGATTTAAGAAAAGAGTGAACCCCTCACTAGCCATGGGTGCTTGGCTAGGCGTGAATTCCCTTCTGTTGAGCAGCCCTTAAGTTCAATTAGAGAGCTGTTGGTTACCGCCAAAATATAAGGGCCACTATTTGTACCCTTGCAATATGATTATTAAAACTCAGGATGACTCTGGGTCTTGTTGGCATTATTGATGAATGAACACTAAAATTCAAGTTTGACTTTTTATGTAATTAAAAATTATTGCATTTACCTGTAAGTATGTGTGTGCACATATATGTGAGTATACACCACAGCATGTATGTGGAGGTCAGAGGACAACTTGTGGTAATCAGTCAGTTCTCTCCTTTAACTTTGTGTGTCCTGGGGATGAGGTCATTAGGCTTTGGCTGCAAGTGCTTTTAACTGCTGAGCCATCTCACCAGCAGAATTTTTGTGTAATATTTATATTATTTAAATTGTCCTTTTAGAGCAACAGAGGAGGAGTTGATCTGGGGGAGAGGGAAGATAGGGAGAGAGACTGGGAGAAGAAGAGGGAGGGGAAACTGCAGTTGGGATGTAATCTTTCCATAAAATAGATAGATAGATAGATAGATAGATAGATAGATAGATAGATAGATAGATAGATAAATTGTGATTTTTTAAATGAAATCTTTAATGACATCTTGGCAACCCCAAGAACATTCACCAATATTATTTTCCATTAGGAGACTGGAGTAGGAAGTGTCCTGAGAATTCTGCTACATTTACCGTTTTTAAATTTCATTTAATTTTATTGACATGAAATTGTGCATATTTATGGTCCATATGATGTTTTAAAATAGTTACTCACATTTTAAACATTTTTATTTCTATGTCACTAAAAACAGAATAGATCAAATAAAGTGTTAGTAAAAAGAATTGCTATCAACTAACTACATATCTAATTCTTAGGGAAGAAGAAATGTATCACAATATAAAGATAATAGACCCTCCAAACTAAAATCCTAAATTATGATAAATTATTTTTCTTTGACCATTTACTATAAAAAGCAGAACACATTCTGATGTTGAATGTCTATTACATAGACACAAACTTTTTTCAAAAGACAAGATTTCGACACATTAAAGGCAGACAAAATGCATGCTACTTCTACTCCAAACAACAAGTGTTTTTAAAATTGACATTCTTCCCCATGGTTTGGGGAGAAGTCTTTCTGTCAAAGTAATTATAAAGATTTGATGGCAACCTGAAGAGACTATGTAGGTTTTCTGCTAATCTAAAGGAAGCACGGATGGCTGATCCTACACTAAACAGTCAGAACAGCATTTAGTTAAATTCTACAAACATTAAATTTTGGAAATTTTACATAAAATGTAATGACATACATCCCATGTAACTTGAAATGTTCCCTCTAGTTGTATCAACAAAAATAGCAAACTATGGGATGTGAGTTATAAATGTTTCCAAACGTTTATCAATTGTGCAATAGATGGCAGGAACAAGCTCCCCCTCCCCTTACCGAATAGAAGATTTATTTCAGTAATAAACTTTTGTTACCTGAGAAACACTCTAATGTAGTATGGGAAAATAGTTTTCCAGTGAGGAAGGGCTTTACCTTTATGTACAGGTGAATGGGGTAACTCTTCCCTTCTGCCTAACCAGCTGTAAGAAATTCAAATACATGAGACAATATGACAGTGTCTTCCTACTGGGCTTGAATTTAAATGATCTTATGTTGTGTTCATATTTAAGAAACCTTCTCTAATCACTAACCTACATTCTGTCTTCTAACCAGTGACTAGGTTTCTCTATAATTACTCAACATCAAACCTCTTGAAATCCGAAAGTATCCAGTGAATTCAAGACGTGTCCATTTTCAATACTTGACTCATTTTTCATTTCAGGGAGCTGCACTATTTCTTAGACATAGTGAGAATGTTTGCACATTTGTTGGCTGTGAAAAACTATACATGTTGTTCTAGTTAGAATAATAGGTAATAGGAATTATAAAGGCACATGCTATGCTCACAGAAATAGGATTTTAAAAACTCATCACATTTATGTATTTCCTTGTGTGTATGAAGGGAGGCATGCACATGGAGGCCACAGAACAACTTAAGGGAGCCAGCTCTTCTTCCACTGTGTGGGGCCCCGAGGCTCTCTCATCAGACTTGACTGCAAGTGACTACCCGCGGAACCATCTTGCTGATCTTTATATGGTTAGTTTTAGACAGACAACGACTTCATCCTTTGCCTGGCAGTTTTCTAAATTATTTCCTCAATCACTTCAAATTTAAAAGGTTTATTAGTAGCACCGCAAATAAACTGTTTTTGGGAAACTGATCCTATGTCTTTATAATCCTAGGGGAGTTGTTTGTTTTCTTTCTTTTTGCTTTGTTTTTGTTGCTTCAATGGTACTCCTAAAAAGTGAAAACGATCATTTCCCCCGTTTTCAGATAAAATGATGGAACTAAAAGTAATAAAGAACAGGGATTTTAGTACTGTTCTAATTTCTTTACCTAGGTGCTAGTTTACAGGAGTAAACTACATACACTTTTGATTTTCTAATGTACTATTTGTCGTTGTATACTCCAAGAGGAAACTCTGAAAAGTAAAATACTGATTCACACTCCAGAATGCTCAGCAGAGATTAGTAGTATCCACCTCTGATGGAGAGCATATAATTCATAGGTAGTTCTCAATACTCCATAGCAAACACCATGTGCTGTTTTCACTGTTTATTTCCTCTTACTTAATCTCTTATTTCCTCCTATCATTAATAAAAACACTCTGCTCCATCAACAGAAAATATTTGGAATACCATGGTTAACAATTTTATCTTCAAGGTCTGGAGAGAGAGCCCAGTGGTTAAAAGCACTTGCTGCTCTTGAAGAGGACCCAGGTTCAGTTCCCAGTACCCACCTCACTTAGTTCACAACCACCAGGGATCTGACACCCTTTTTTTGGCCTCCATGGTGCCTGCACGTATGTAGTAAACACACATACACTCAAGTACACTCATATACATAAAGTAAAATATATAATTCCAACTTTCTCTTCAGGGGCTACAGATGAAGGTCAGTGGTAGAGCACTTGGCCTAACATGCATAAGGCCTTAAGTTCAATCCCCAGTACTGGAAAAATAAAACAATGCTGATTCTTGGGACTGGGTTTGTAGTTCAGTGGTACAGCACTTGCTCAGCATGGGCAAGTGTCTGGGTCTCATCCCCATCATCACACACACACACACACACACACACACACACACACACACACACACACACGAATGAAAGGGGAGATAGGGAGAGAGAGGGAGAAGGGAAAGGAAGAGGGGGAGAGAGAATGAATAATACCACCACCTTTCTTTTCAAGCTGACTTGATCTTATACAAATGATAATACAGTCCTCCTCATCTATGTGTAATGATTCCTACTCTAGCTCCCTATATTAAATGGGATGTTTTTACATAGAACTAAGGCATCCTACCTACATTCTTTAAATGCTCTATTACTCAAAATGTCAAATATAATGCAAATGCTATAAGTAGCTTTCATAATGGATTTTATACATATAGAAAAACATGTACAGTGTTAGTAGAGATAATATTTTTTAATCTGTGGTTGGTTGAATCCACAGATGTGGGACTCAGACATGGAAAATTAACTGTATATTCTTGTAATACTTAAGCCTCATCTTAGCTATAAGCCCCTCATGCATTTTACTAATTAATATCCTTGGTTTTGTGTATTAGTTACTTTTTTGCTGCTGTGACAACATAAAATGACCAAAGCAATTGACAGGGGAAAAAAACCAGTTTATCTTATCTTATGGTTTGGGAGGGATAAAATTCACCATGGCAAACAAGCATGGCAACAGGCAGGCATGGTGGCGTGGGGAGGAAGCTGAGAGCTTACATCTTGAACCATTACCACAACACAGAGAGAGTTGGCTGCTATGGATATCGCTCTATATAAATAAAGCACTGATTGGCCAGTGACCAGGCAGGAAGTATAGGCGGGACAAGGAGAGAGGAGAATTGAGGAAGGAGGAAGGAGGAAGGAAAGGGGGACGGGCTACAGCCACCGCCAAGACAAGGAAGATGTAAAGTACCGGTAAGCCACGAACCACGTGGCAAAGTAAAGATTAATAGAAATGGGCTGAATATAAGAGTGAGAGCTAGAAAATGATAGGCCTGAGCTAATGGCCAAGCAGTTTAAATAACGTAAGAGTCTGTGTGTTTATTTTATAAGTGAGTTCCGGGACTGGCGGGACTTGGCGGTGGGAGCTGGAGAAAAATTCTCCAGCTACAGTTGGCCCCCAGTGATATATTTCCTCTACCTTCTAAACCTCCCCAAACAGCTCCAACAACTGGAGAGCAAGTGTTCAAGTATCTAAGCCTATGGAATCACTACACTTGTGATTCCAATCCTTGTTATCACTGCATCATGTATATTTTTAGAACTAGAAGACATCTCATTATCCAAACTACTTTAGTCAATATTGATATATTTTACTTTAGCAATTAGAAAGTGGGAAAAATAAAATTTCACATTTCTTAGATTCACTGAAGTGATGAGAGAAAGGTTAACAGAATAACACTCTGAAAACCAGATTTGATTACATAAATATTTTTATCTTCTGCCTACCTTTCCTGACTCATCTCTCAACACAATCTAGACCTGTATCACATCTAGCTACACCAATCACAATCATCTTCCTCAGATTAGCGTCTTCCCTTTCCCAGTGCTTCTGTGTAAACTTTATACAAACTTTTCCTCAGCCTAAAATACCCTCCTTTTACAACACCTACCTACAATCCATCAAGACTTAGCTCAAATAGCTAGGAATTGTTTTTCATTCCCTTCTGATCAAGTTAAACTCATTCTTCCCCAGTGATACAAAATGCAGGTCTGTAGTAGACTTAGCAAAAAGAATAGTGAATCAAGAGTCAGAAAACTCAGTGATAAAATATTAGCTTGTGGAAATAGTGAAATCTCTACTCAGAAAATGGACCATTCCATTAATTCTCACTTCTAAAGGAGGTTTAATTCCCTTTTTAATTTCTATCATAGAATCTCTATGGCTTTCCTTCATAGTATTCAGTATCAATGAATTTTAAACAATTGTTTATGGAGTTATTTAACATGTTTCTCTCTCTGAATTGCAACGTCTATGATAGAAACAGAATCTCATGTAAAACTCAGCGCTGCATCCTCGAGGCCAAAAAGAACCCATAACATAATAACTTCTTAACCAATTTTGTTGAATGAATATTTCCCAAAAGTTTCATACTATTTGGGGTGGATATACCATTTTAGTTTGCTAAGCATTCCAAAGATCTTTTGCATATAGCTTTCAGACACTGCAAAAGAACTATGTCTAAACTAAGAACATGAAATAATTCAATTTGCTATTTCTGTTTACTTTACCCTATTAAAATGAATTCCTGGCCAGGTGGTGGTGGCGCACACCTTTAATCCCAGCACTCAGGAGGCAGAGGCAGGCAGATCTCTGTGAGTTCAAGGCTAGCCTGGACTACAGAGTGAGTTCCAGGACAGGCTCCAAAGCTACACAGAGAAACCCTGTCTCGAAAAAAAACAAAACAAACAAACAAAAAAAGAATTCCTAAATGACAAGGGCCATACATAATTATAGATGAAGAGTTCAGACTTTAGAATCAGATTAACTTAAGACTCCCAACTTTATGGCTTAAATCTCTCTGAACCTCAGTTTACAAATCTCTATAAAGAAAGGAATCTCCCTCATGTGCTAGGCTGGGGAAAAGGCTCAAATAGTAAAGTACTTGCCATGCAAGTATGAGGACCTGAGTTTAGATGTCCAGCACCCACATAACATAGCCAGGTGGGAAGGCAGCAACAAGAAGATCTCTAAATGGGTGGGCTATGGCTTCAGTGAGAGACTGTCTCAAAAAAAGAATGTGGAGAGTGATTGATGATGATAAATGGTGTCATCCTCTGACTTACAGACATGGTGGGGGCAGATCCATAGGTTAAATCTTCCTTAGCACTGCACTTTGGGGGATTGTGTAACCTTTAAGACTGGAGCATAATGGGCAATCTTAAGATCACTGCAGGTGTGCCCCTGAAAGGTACAATAGGGCCACAAACATTTTCTTTCTCTCTTTAGTTACCCAGTCATGAGGTAAGCAGTTTACCTCCACAGTCATGACTACCTTGTCATAGACACAAAATAATAGGTACAACTGATCATGCTCCAAAATCTATGAGGCAAATATATTGTTTCTCATTACAAGCTGATTATCTCAAGTATGTGTTATTATGACAGAAAACTAACACAGAATAATATTTATCTTTGGGGATTGTTCTGGGGATTAAAGGATGTATACTGTTTACTATTATGTCTGGTATTTAAGAAATACTCAATAAAACAACTATTATTTACTATTATTAAGCCCTGACGTCTAATATACTAACTAACAACTGCTTTAAGACTTACAACTGTTAAAAGTCTCAGAATAGGTGCTCGTTGAATGCTCAGCTACAGACGGGACCCCTATTAGGCTCAGACTATCACAGAAGGGGAGGAAAAAGTGTAAGAACTTGAGGAAAGTAAAGAGTGGAGTGCTGGTATGGAACACTGACTTCTAGATGCAATGTCTATTGCGCTCTTTACCACACATCAGCTGTGGTTACCTGCACAAGACTAGGACCATCACCAGCCTGTTGTGGGGAAGGGAAGGGATTCATGGGGCTCCAAATTCTCCCTGAAGACTGAGACACATTCAATGGTTGACGGGGAAGGAAGAGACATTTTTCTTGAGAAGTATAGCCACTTGAAAGGCATACATGCTCCTGAAAACATATTCCTATAATCAACTCTAATGACACTTAATGGATCACCAAGAAAGACATGAAAGTAGCAAAGAAGAGAATCAAGGAATCAGGAACTAGGAAAGGGAGGGACATATGTATGATCTGAATACATTGTTGTGGGTGATCTAAATACATTCTACATTTAAGAACTCATTGAATGAAACTCATTGTTTTATATAATTAATATATGCTAGTAAAACAGTTTTAAAATACCTGACAACTGGTGCACAAGTATACTTACTGATGATTCTTCTCTTAATGCCTTAAAAGATGTAAAAGTATTTGGATGTTTTAGCAAATGAGATTCTAGTAAAGGCCACATTTGGTCTCTTCTTTAATTACCGTTTTTTTTTTGTTGTTGTTGTTTGTTTTTTGTTTTTTGGTTTTTTTTAAGAGATATAGTTAAGGAAAACTAGCAAAGAAGAAAAGTTATAAAACTAAAATATTTCAAGTTAAATAGCATGAAAGTTCTCCATTAGAACTTGTCTGTCAGATTAACTCTTAGTCTAGCACACTACTAAAAAATAGTGTTTATAAGGTTTAAGTCTTACTAAAACTGATTTAACATATTTTCATAATGTAAACTTAAAAATATGTAAGGTAATAGGCATCTATATCAATGGAACATCTGTATCAACAACCTCCTTCTAACCCAAGGCTCATAGAGCATCATATTAGAGGGAGCAGAAAGAAAGTAAGAGCTAAAGGATAGGTGTGTGCAAGTTGTGAACTGCTGTCTTCTACATATAACATGGCTGTTGTAATCATGAATTCACAGCAGCTATAGGTACCCACTCAAGACCCACAAAGCATCAAGCCAGTCAACATTCCAGCATGGATAAGGGAGGGACACACAAGACCTCATCCCTAGCTGACAAGCTATTGACAACTGATGGCTATTAGGAAAGGGGGAGTCAAGTTTTGCTGGGAGTATGTGGCTGCTGGTAGGTTGCCCGTGAATGGCCCCACACCTATAGCCATTCAGGCAGTACTAAATAAACTCAGTGAGTTACACACAAAAAAAGGTACACAAAAGTGGAAGAGGGGTATGTATTGAGAGGGTTCAGAGGGAGTGGGAGGGGAAATCTGGAGGGATAGATATGATCAAGATACATTGTAAACATGTATGAAATTGTCAAAGAATAAATAAAAATATTTTGAAAGAATATGCAAGGTAAGTACTATAGAAAGTAGAGCAAAAGAATTTACTTTTTATTTGAGGAAGGAATTGCTTATATAATAGTTCCTATTATATTTTTCATCTAAAGTTTCCTTCACCAGCTCATATTTTGAATGCTCAGTCCACAGTTTGTGGCACTACTTTTTTTGAAAATTTTATTTATACTTATTACTGTATGTGTATGTGTGCTTAAAAATGAGAAAGTGAGAGAGAATGTGTACTCCATCACGTGTGGAGGTCAAAATACAACTTTCAGGTATCCATTTTCTTCTTTCACTGCAGATTAGAGGAGAATCTACTGCTAATGTTTTGCTAAGTTGACAGATGATAGTCTAATGGCCTTCTAAGGATTTATATTTATACCCATAAACTAGTGCTGCTCTTAATCTTGACCAGAAGTTTCTTTGTGGCACTCTTTGGGGCTGTGGATCTCCTTAGGTAATAAGGTCTATCTGGAGGAAGATTATTAAAGGCAGGCTTTGAAGGTTACACTCATCCCTAGTTCCAGCCAGTGGTCTCTGCTTCCTGGTTGGCTATGACGAGAACAAACCTCTGCCATGTTCTTCTGCTGCCACAGAAAGAAACCTGCTGGACTGAAATGCCTCTGAAACTGTGAGCCAAAATAAATCTTTTCCAGGGCTGGAGAGATGGCTCAGCAGTTAAGAGAACTTGTTGCTCTTGGAGAGGACTCAGGTTCAATTCCCAGTACCCATATGATGGCTCACAATCTGTTAACTTTAATTCCAGAGGATTTGATGCCCTATTCTGACCTTTTGTGAGCACCAGGCATGCACATGATGCATATACAAATATGCAAGCAGAACACTGGTACACATAAAAATATATCAGTAAATCTTTAAAAAACTCTCTCTTGCTTAAGCTGTTTTTGTGGTTATTTTGTCACTATAATGAGGAAAGTAATACTGGTTCTAATATTGGTAGACATAAACTACTAGTAATGGGATTAATCTGTTTTTGATCATGGTTCCCATCACTGCAAACAGAAGCTAAGACTCTGGGTAAACTGTATTACCTGGTTTAAATAGCTAGTGGAGTATCTGTTTGGGCTCAACAGGATCACATAAAGACTACTTTGCCCATTTTTTTTGACGATTTCCTCCCCGCCCCATTGATTAATTCCCTTCTTAGCAATTATGTCTACATATTTTCATTCTCATACCGTTTCCTTGTCCTTTCTAAACATTGCTGTCCTTGAAAAAAGTCGTTTTCCCTATTCCTAATTTCTCTCAGTTTTTGAGTCTAAGAAGTAAATGTACATTAGGCTGCCTATTACCACCTACAATGCACCTCTATCAAGGAAAATGAAAGACTTAAAAGAAAACTAGCTTTGAAAACTAACACCAGGGGCTAGAAAGATGGCTCAGTGGGTAAAGCAAAGATTCAAATTTGAATCTCCAGCACCTATGTAAAGCTGAGAGTGGCCACACACCTGGAATCTGAATGCTATGGTGGGTGGAGACTAGAGGATTTGGGGGACTTGCTGGCTGCCAGCCTCACTCCATGTTCAGTAAGAGACTTGGACTCAAAGGAATATGGTGGAGAATGAACTCTCCATGTAGCCAAGGATAACCCTGAAAATTCTGATCTTCTTCCCTCTATTTCTAGGTACTGGGATTACAAAGGTGTAACACTATACCCAGTGTTAGGGATGGAATACAAGGTTTTATGCACGTTAAGCAAACACTCTATCAAGTGAGATACATTCCCAGCCCCTTAAGGCAATTTTTAAAGATATAAGTTCTTTCCCATTCTTCTTTTACTAAAAGAAAAAAGAGAAATAAAATCCTACACATTTTTTGAGGTAAACGTATGATGATGAAAACCCCAAGACTGTCCTATAGCAAACAAAAACTATTAAATTTCTAAAATAATTTATGGTCTTAAATTCACATCAACAGGACATTGGCTGTGAAGCTACAAAGTACCCAAGAAAGTACGTTTTACTTCTAGCACTTGATTTGGAGACAGAGAGAAGGAAGAATGATAAAGAACTTCCAAAGGGACAGTTTGGGGGTTCTTTGTGGGTAAAGGAAACACCTTTTGGCACCATAGTGTTGTGGAACAATCTTTTGTATGTTGCTCTCATTGGTTTAATAAAGAGCTAAATGGCCAATAGCTAGGCAGGACTGACAGACAGGGAGAGAGCTCTCTGGGATGAAGAAGGGTGGAGTTGCCAGCCAGATGCAGAGGAAGCAGGACATATACAAGATGAAACAACAAGCCATGAACCACGTGCCAGCAAGTAAATTAATAAAAATGGGTTAATTTAAGTTATAAAAGCTAGTTAGGAACAAGTTTAAGCTATTGTCTGAGCATTTATAGTTAATAATAAGTCCCTGTGTGGTTATTTGGTAGCTGGCTGATGGGACAGAAAAGTCCGCCTACACCACAGATCTTTCTGTTCGCTTTACTGACTCTGCTATCCATTTCAGCAATCATACCTACCCTACATTTGGCAATTAAGCAATAGGCTCCTGCTACGCTAGAATCCAATCACCTGCATTTTGCTTAGGCTTCCCAACCAGTGACAGTGGGTCCTATGGAAATTTCTGACAACATAGGGCTCTGTAAAGATGCCCAGACTCCCCCTCACAAATTTACTTTCCAGGCAAAGAAAGTCACCCTGGAGAGCAGAATCAGAGATAGGTTCTGCTTACATAGGCCATCCAAGAAGCCAGGGTAGAAAGTCTACTTTCCCTGACCAACAGAAATGATAACTTTCACTTCCTCTTTTCAGGGCAGGAACTTCTACTAGTAAACTTATTCTTTTTCTACCTACTGTGGTTTGGTTTGAGTATGAAGTCTTCCCATACAAAGCTTGGTCCCTAACTAGCAACGATACATAAGAGTGATTCCAGAAACTTTGGAAGGTAGAATGTAATTAGAGGAAGTAGACCACTGCCAGCTGGTCCTTGGGGGTTGTACTTTATTCTGCCCTGCCCCTGCTTCCTGCTCTTCTATGAAGAAAGTCACCTCTACCACAAGCTCCCACCACCAGAGCCAGAAGCAGTTAAGTCAAGGATTATAGACTGAAGCCTGTGAATCTCTGAGCCCAAATTCTTTACCTTGCCCTAATGGAGAAGGCTGCACATCATAAAAATACTGAGGGCTTAAAGATAACAATATGCAGACGTTTTTTATCATGGAAAAGGTGGGCAGTTATCTGTACAGAAAGATGGTGGTATAAGGATTAGATAGCTAGAGAGTTATTCTGTAGCAAAGACTATCAATCATCTGCTCAATATTTATTCTTCCCCTTTTTTTCATGCTATCAGAAGCCCCCAATACTGTTGGGCCCCAAGACATTCTCTGCCAATAAACTGGGAATATGCCCCTCAAGGGTCTCAAAAGCTACAACTGCTGTTGACTTATCACTCAATGTTTTAGAACCTATTTTCTGTTTGTATAAACTTCACTTTCTTCTCAACTCTAGATCTCAGAGATTCAAAGACAAACTCTAGAACTTAGAATGGCGAAGATGTGTTAAAATTTGTCTACATATTAAAGAACTCTGATCTAATTAAATCATCTAATTCTTCAACTTTGGATAAATCACATTTAAAAAAAACAGCTGTTTATTCATCCAGAGATATGAAAATTAGGAAAACTGACTTATCTCATATAACTGACATGAAGAACATATGTAAAAGGAGTGTTAAAAAGAAGCTCGGAACATGGAGGGCTCATGCAGCGGCTCAGCAGGTAGAGTGCTTGCCAATGAGGCATGACAAACTGAGTTCAATTCCCAGAAACCACAGAAAAGTGGAAGAAGAGAACCAAGTCCCAAGAGTTGTCCTCTGACCTTCACACACAGAGCATGACATGTACACCTACAGAAACATATCACAGGCACACACACAATAAAAAACAATAAAACCCTAAACCCTAATGTACTATGAAAACATAAATTATTAATTAAATGTAATTAATTCTTCATGTAATTTATTCTTCACCTTTAGTATAATAATTTGCTACCCTTTTAGACACACTCAACACCTTTTTTAGGTTCATTTAAAGGACACAGCTATGCTGTCCCATGTAGAACTATACTAAGGGTTCACTGTTTTGATTTTATATCAAAGAAATAATGACCTGGGATAGAGAGAGCATAAAAAGATCAAAGGGTATACTCCAATTGTTTCTATTGCTTTGGTTTCACCAGACAGAACACAGTTGACTGTTGACTAAACATAGTCATCTGTTGTTATGATAATAGTACATATCACAGCCTCCTCTGATCTCAAGGAGAACAGTGAAGCAACCCAAGATAAAAATACAACTGAAATTTCAGTAATATTAAAATCTCACTACCCATGCCTTTAAAATAAGCGCTATTACACACTTCCCTCTGAAGTCCACTAACTTTTTCTCCCCTGCCCCTGATGGAAACTAGGGCTTTGTGCATGCTACACAAGTGCTCTAACCACTTGGCCACAGTCTTAGCCCCCATTAACATTTCTTCAATGTCCTTGTCAACACAGGAAAACACTTGAAAAGTCTGGAAATGTTATCTTTAAGACTATAAAAGATACAATAGCAATGTAGAACAAATTACAAGGACATCTGTAAGATCAAGGCTGCTTAGATCACTTTAGGAATACCTTATACACTGAGTATAAGGTAATAACACAAATCCCACCAACAGGGAAGAAGGCGCATATGCAGAGAGCACAACTGCCTGCTCTCCTGGAGGCTATAAGTTAATGTAGCCAAATGCTAAAGGACCTTCGGATTTGGTTTTGGAAGCTTTTTGGCTGTGTTTGGTGTCAAACCAAGGGCCCTCTATATGCTAAGCAAGCTGTCTACCACTGAACTATATCTGTAGCCCCAGAACCTTAGTTTTTAAAAAGCAGCAATTAAGATCATGCAAGTAAGTTAGGAAATTTCAAGTGAAAATCTGGCTAGATAAAAAGATCAAATATTTCCTTCAAAAAATGTAGTTACCTGTTAGGGATAACAACAAAAGATAAATCTGTTGTCTAATCTATTCTACTTGGCTGATGTAGATGGAAGGCTTCAGAAACTTTCTAAAAGCTACTTGGCATAATATATATGCTGCAGCACACCTTTGACACTAGTTCGCAAAGCCATAATAAGAAGACATATGCTAGATACTGTGGTATTTATTAACAGCTTTCTTCCTTGCTATTACTATCCATAATGGCCACCATCTGGGCTGACTTAGAGAGTAATACAAGGAAAAAGACAAAAGGTGTAAATACATTTTATATTCTTCTGTACAAATTTATTTACATATAGTTACTTAAGTGGTATTAGATTTTGAAAAATGGAAGTAACAATTTCTGACGAAAATGACCAAAAATTAAAACATGCATCGAGGTGAAAATAAGCTGGGTGGTGGTGGCACATGCCTTTACCCCAGCACTCAGGGAAGCAGAGGTAGGCGGATCTCTGTGAGTTTGAGGCCAGCCTGGTCTACAGAGCGAGTTCCAGTACATCCAAAACTGTTTCACAGAGAAACCCTGTCTTAATACCCCTGCCCCTGCAAAAAAGAGGTGAAATTGAAATACTGTACAAAAACCAAAGAAAAAGTCTTCATCACATGTATATCCTAAACATATTCTCATGTTACTCCTCTGACTTCTGACTAGAGGGCATATATCTTTCTTCTAGGCTAGCTCTCTGTGAGTGTATGTGTGTGTGTGAGAGAGAGAAAGAGAATATGTGCATAAATACACACAAAAATGTCAAATTTCTAGCCAAACAACCAAATATTTAATATATCTAAAGTTTTTTTTATCAGATACATATGCAAATAACACTGAGTATATCAGTATATGCTGCATTTCTAAGATAAATGCACTTAAATTGCCAGATATGTGCAACCTTAAAACTTAACACATTTTTATACATACATACAGTGAAACATTAAAACTTAACACATTAAACTGAGGAATCACCTTGAATTCAATTAAATGGGGCAGTCAGAACATAGTGTGTGTTTAGGGCTATTTTACCCTTTTTAGTAGATTCCAAGACTTTATTCTAATGTGTCAGACATATCAGGTCAACAAATACTGAATAAAAAGCTTTGTAACACTCTTCTTGAAACCTATACAAAGTAGTGACACCTTTCTAATTACTTTAGGCCTCATTGCTGAAGACACCCGCAATAAATCATATCTATGGAGGCTGGGTATGGTGGTTCATGCTTTTCCCAGCACTAGGCAGGGAGGCAGAGGCAGGTGGACCTCTGTATGAAGCCAGCCTGGTCTGCATAGCAAGTTCCAGGCCAGCCAGGACTATAAGAAGGAAGGAAGAAGGAAGGAAGGAAGGAAGGAAGGAGGGAGGGAGGGAGGGAGGGAGGGAGGGAGGGAAGAAAGGAAGGAAGGAAGGAATCAGATCTATTACACCATCAACTCTTATTAATGCCAATTTGCCTTAGCTAATTCTAGTTTAAAAAATGTGAATCTGAAAGAACAAAAAACAAAGAACAAAAACTACAGTCAACCCAAAGCAGTGATGCTATGATCTATCTACATATTTTGAGAAGTTATCAGTATTTCTCAGTTAACAGAAAATATTACAACTTCTTTTATTAATTAACATTTTTCATTTATTATATATCCTGATCACAGTTTCCCCTCCCTCCTCGCCTCCTGTTCCCTTCCCCCTACCCCAGCCTCCCCTCTACCCTCCCCCATCCACACCTCCTCCAGTTCCATTCAGAAAGGGGCAGGCCTCCCATGGTGTCAACAAAGCACAACTTTCAATGTATCCTTTCTCCATTTCGTTTTCCCTTCTATTTTAGAATAAAAAAGCAAGATAAATGAAAACCCTGACACGAGGATCTCTCAATTTAGCCATCTGCCAACAGATCATAAAGCCATCTGAAGTTTTAGACTACAAAGCAGCCACAGGTAGTTCCAGATGGTCTGAAAAACTTAGGGCCACTGGCTCCATGTGCTTTGGCTGTGCTTTCTAGCAAGGACACCCATGACTAAAACCTGGGAGAGGAGAAAATACAGGCCTTGAAACTAGTGCTTTCCAGGGGAAGGGAAGAAAACTACTTTAAGACACTGAAACTCTGTGATAGTTCTTAGCTGTGTGCTTCAATATGAAGCTGGTGAATCACTCTAAAGTTGCTTAGGATATCAGTAAGTGTTAGGAAGACTAAACAGAATCTATTAACACCAAACGCTTTGAAGATAAAACTTAACACTAGTCATTTAAAGTATTTAAAAAGCTAGGACTAGCATAAACACTATCATGTAATAACATTTTCTACTAAGAACTTTTGCCTCACAGCAGTTCCTTAATATTGTTTTCCACACAATACTAAGAGGTCATTCATAGCCTTAAACAGCATATAGTCAATGTTTCCTAGCTAATCTTATGCTATGACCCAGGAAAAAGTAGCTGCACCAAAGGAAGACTTCCATGAAAAACATCCTATTTAAAAGATGAATTTTCTAGCAGAAACTCACAAAACTCAGAGTAAATCATGGTTTCAAGTTGGACAGTTTTATAGAACATTCTTTAATTACTTCTTTGTTGGCATAATCTTTATTAATGAACTACATTGTAACCATGTTTATTAAACAATTAAACAAACTACCTTATCCACTATTATCTAAAGACCAGCTACCCCTCCAAATGTCCATTTGTGGAAGGGTCCTCCAGGTACTATAAAGGGCACCTTGAGAAATACCTACTTCTAACTAGCTCTGTTCTTGCTCAACTTTTCAGTTCTTGTTTTTCTCTTTCTCTGACCCAGTTCCTTTCTACTGGGACGAAACTGCTATGTGTGCCCTGCTCTAAGATACTCCAAATTGTGTAAAACAGTGGTTTTTGGGTTGTACCTTGCTCTGGGTGACTTTATTCTATAAACATCACTTGGCTCCATTTTGCATGCAATGCTTAAGCAGGATGACTCTGTACTTACTTTATTGTACACATAAATATCACCACCTATCCAAGCACTGCTTATGAGACACTAATTAATCCTAAAAGTAAAAAGGTACCACCCTATCAAATTAGCAAAATAGACTGATATATATTGGCACGTAAGTATATTAAAACCATATCAGAAAAATCAAACACAGCATATCAAAGAATGGTGCAATGCCCTCAACTGAACCCCATAAAAAGGAGAACACCTAACAAGGTAATGGTGATGGCCCCTGCTGCCCTATAATTTGACCTATTATCTATCTGTGCCAAGAGACCAAGGAATTGACAGGATTCAGTTCCATCTTCACTGCTGGCATAGCCTACCCGGAATGGCCATCCAACAGTCTATCCATTTTTTCCATCAAGACCTGACCCTACATTTCACCCTCATGGTCCAGTGGTCCTGCATCTTACCTTTCACAGTCTCCACAATCCTGTAGCTTGTCTCTGCAGCTGTACTCAAGTCTAAGGCTCACCAGCCCAATGCTGTGGACCTGAAACAGCTACAGCTCAGCATTGTACCTCCACCAGCTTTTCAATTCAGTTTATTCATATCTAAACACTAAAACGACTCTACATTTCTGCCTCATTTTTATGGTCATTTTGTAACCTAGGTAATAGAGATAAAATTACTGTGAGATATATAATACACATGTATGCATGTGAGGGAAATCTAAGAGTTTAAATATTAATAATTAAGATTAGAATAAAAGAACCTGTGTTTGTCAGCTATCAAGGGAGTTGGTACTACTTGACAAGTTGCAGCCAAGGAAAATAACATAGCTAGCACATTTATTATTATTTAATGAATTCCGGCATTGTGGAAAAACACAAATATGTCCATCTATGTTTCTGATAGTGTATTCTTAACATTGCCCCTTCTCCTACCCTTAATCCTCCTTCTTTTTCTGCTCTTCAATTCCATATTCCACCTGCCCTAACCCCAAGGAGTAAGAATGACCTTCCACTCCCAAGGAGAAACCTTATTCTCTCCTGTTGGCCATTGTTCTAATTATGAGAAAACAGAAATGATGTCTTTGATCTCTCTCTCTCTTTGAAGAAAGCATTTGGGGAGGGGGAGAATCGTGCCACATAATTTGAGAGTAGAAAAAAACTACTTTGGTAGGCCAAATATCTTTACTGCCCCCTCAAAAACTAAATAAACGTCAGATTAACCATAGACAATAAGAAATCAAAACAAAAGACGAAAATGTAGGTGAATTTTCACATAATGCTCAGGAAGCATCAAAACAACCAAAGAAATAAAGAAAAAGACTGATAGATTTTAACTATGGGAGAGGTGTTTTTAACCAACCTCCACTTAACAAATTTCACAAGGTGAAATTTAATGAATGCCCACAGCATGTTGACTACTCAATGCCAATTGTCTACTTGCAAATGCACGTGCTCAAGAGCCCCACAAAATAAAATGTCTACGAACCAAGAGTCGCTTATGTTTGTTCACAAATGTGTTTCTCTTTATACTAGTTTTGTAGGTGTTTCTGGAATTCTTAATTAGAGGTTGTTGCAAACACCAGATAAAGTGATCCTATATTAAATGTGGGTGACAAGGCTGCAAAACATTTGGGGGGGACTGTAAGAGACATGAAAGGGTCAGATTACAGCTCATTATTACTCCACTTTAAAGATGTGTAAACTCAGAACTAGAAGACATTAGTAAAATCAGTCAGCCATAGAAAGACAAATACTACATGTTCTCATTTATATGTGGAAGCTAAAAACACAGTAGTTCCCAGAAGCTAGTAAGGACAGCAGAAGGTAAGGGGGTAGGTAGATGGAGAAAGGGTAGTTAATGTGGTTGACAAAATTTATCTATGACAAAATAGAACAAAGAGGATCTTGGGCTGGGCATGGTAGTGCATGTCTTTCCTGGCACTTAGAAGGCAGAGGTGGCAGATCTCTCAAAGTTTAAGGCTAGCCTGGTCCATATAGAGAGTTCCAGGCCAGCCACAGCTACATAGTGAGACCTTGTTTCACAAAAACAAATCAACCCAAAAATCTTGAATGTTCTCAACACAAAGAAATGACCAATGTTTGAAATGATGACCATATCAATCATTCACTCTGATTTAATTGTTACATATAGTATATATTATTGAAATATCACATGATTCCTAATAAATATGCACAATTACATCAATTAAAATTAGTAATACATATTTTAAAAGATTGGTTCATATTAAGCTAGAAGTTGCAAAGGCCATGTTTAAAATTGGAAATAATCCGTTCTCTCTTTAATAGACCAGTGATGAGATCCAATCACATCAAATAGAAGCTTCTTCTAGATGGTTTTTAGTTTTTCAACATCCAAACTCATTAGGTAGAATTTTTTAAGTAAATTTGAAATATATTTAAAAGGTAATAGCAGATTAGTACCTGTGCTATACTGAATTTATATAAATTAGAGAGGGAAAGAAAGGGTGTGGATTTGGGTGGGTGGGGAAGTGGGAAGGAAATAGGAGGGGTTAGGGGAGGGGAAAACATAATCAAATATATTCTATAAGAAATCTATTTTTTAAAAAGGAAAGTAATGGGCAATGAAAGGACAACAGATAAAACAAATTGGCAATTTGTAAATATTTTAAAAATTAAATATGAAAATTAATACTTTTGCTGGTTATCAGAAAGATAAACTATAATTCTATGTGATACTATTTTTTGTCTATCAGATCAATAAAATGTAAGCAATAAGCCAGGCATGGTGACACACAACTCTAGTCCTAGCACTTGGGAGGCAGAGGCAGGGAGATCTCTGTGAGTCTGAGACCAGCCTGGTCTATACAATGAATTTCAGGCCAGCTAGGGTTACATAGTGAGACCCTGTCTCAAAATAAAGCAAAACAAACATTCCTAAGCAATAAACACAATCAGTATTGCCAAATGCACAATGCAATAGATTAGTTTATCACTAAAATCAAACATTTTGTTGTAAGTTTTCTAGAAATCACACTGGCAGTCCTTCTAAACCTGGAGCTTTACAAATGTCAGGACTAGTGGAATAGATCAGTGGGCATAGGCATTTGCTCTGCAAGTCCAGCAACCTGAGTTCAATCCCTGGAATCTATGTGAAGGTGAAAGGAGAAAATTGACTCCACCAAGTTGTCCTCTAACACACAAGGCAATAATAATTTAATGTCTCTATCATTTGACTAAGCAGTTCCATTTCTGGAACTCCATTCTTGGTAAATACACACACACACACACACACACACACACACACACACACACACACACAATCTGGATAAAGCCTTGGCAGCAAGACATACTTTCTGAAAGTACTATCTGTAACATTTTAAAAAGTGGGGAGACAAAAATTACTATGTTAGACACTGAGGGTGGTATAGTAAAACTGTTACAGGCTTTCCTGAGGTTAGAGCCTATTGGGAAAGTCAGTCAAATTAGACAAGTAATTATCTAAAGTACAATAATAGGGGAATCACCACATAAATTATGAGGCATTCAAATAAATGATGAGGTGATACACAGTCATCAGAAATTATTTATAATGAATTATCAAGAACATGAGAAAATACTTGTACTAAATGAAAAGCTATCAAATTACAGATACAGTGTAAACCTATGGGGAACGGCGAGACAAAAAAAAAAACAACAAAGCTTCTGCCTACTGATGATAAAGACCAGCAGGTCTGTGGCATTTGACATGAGGCTGTTTCCATCCCTTACCAGGACTCTGTGGTCTTCTAGCTTTGTGGACACTGCCACTGAAGGGAGTTGACCTGATTTTGAACCCCATTGTTGGGGCACTGCAAAAGAATAGTAATCATTAGTGAACAGTCAAAAACCACAGCTGCTTAAACTTGCAATATTTCTTTGAGGCAAATAAGACAACAGCCAAGCATGTAAATGGGAGATCTTCAAAATGACACAATAGAAGGCTTAAAAGCACTGATGTATTTTGGAGGTTCAGGAAGACTGCATATGTGCAAAGCTATGTGCATGCCCAAGAGGCACTGGAGAGGGTCCTAAATATCTATTACTGCTGTCTGCTTGTGAAGCCCTGTAAAATCACTAAGTAAAGGCGTGTGTGTGTGTGTGTGTGTGTGTGTGTGTGTATGTGTGTGTGAGAGTGAGAGAGAGAGAGAGAGAGAGAGAGAGAGAGAGAGAGAGAGAGATCTTTTTATTTTTTTAATTAGTTGACAAAGTAATATGTTTTCATACATGTTTGATTTTGGCTGGCTCTCCCCCACCATCCCTCATCAAATCTGCCTTCCTTACCATACTTTTCTCCCAGTATTCTTCATTTCCACTTTAATTGTGTCCCCTCTTGATCACTGCTAAAGTGCTGTGGATGATTGATTGATCAATAAAACACTGATGGGCCAGTAGCCAGGCAGGAAGTATAGGCAGGACTAACAGAGAGAATTGAGAGAACAAAAAGGCAGAGGGAGACACTGCCAGCCGCCACCAGGACAAGGAAGATGTAAGGTACCGGTAAGCCACGAGCCACGTGGCAAAGTATAGATGAATAGAAATGGGTTAATTTAAGATGTCCCATTTAAGATGTAAGAACTAGATAGCTAGAAGCCTGAGCCATTAGGCCAAACAGTTTAAATAATATAAGAGTCTGTGTGTTTATTTTATAAGTGGGCTCCGGGACTGGCAGGGCTTGGCGGAACCTGGAGAGAAAACTCTAGCTACGCTAAAGTCTCTTTTTTTTTTCCCCCAGTCATGTGCTCATTTCTAGTTTTCGGGCCTCTTCTCATATTCCCTCCCACCTAGCTATGCATATTTTACAGTTAGAGGCTAGAATATGCATATGGGAAAGAACATGCACACTTGTCTTTCTGAGCCTTGATTAACTCACCTAGTATTTTTCAGTTCCACTCATTTTCTTACAAAATCCCAAGTATATTTTTCTTTACCATGGAATAAAATTCCATTACAACACACACACACACTCATGATGCCATCTTCTGTTGATCGATATCAAGGCTGGTTTCACTTCTTTGCTATTGTGAAAGGAACTGATAAACATGGATATGCAAGTAACTCTTTGGGTAGATGCCCAGGAGTGGTCTAGCTGGGTTACCTGATTTCTATAGTGGTGCATTAGCCTACACTTCCCATCGTTCCTCTCTCCTATATCCCAACCAGAATTTGTTGTCATTTATTTTCTTGATGGATGGCATGCTCAATGGGGTGGGATGGAATCTCAAAGTAGTTTCACTTTGTATTTCTCTAATGGTTAAAGATGTTGTTAGTTTCTTTTACTGCACAGAAGTTTCTTAATTTTCATGTACTTCCATTTGGTAATTAATACAGTCGTTTCCTGTTACTGAGGTTACAGTCACAAGTCTGTTGCCTGTCCCTACATTCTGAAGTGTTTCCCCTTTGTTTTAGCAGTTACCATATTTCCTGTTTTAAATTAATATCTCTGATCCAGTTTGAATGGATTTTTTTATGCAAGATGAGAGATATGGATCTAATTTCACTCTTCTGCCAGCACCATTTATTGTATAGGCTTTTTCCTAATTCATGTTTGATGCCTTTGTAAAAACTCTGATGTCCAGTGCTGTATGGGTTTATCTCTGGGTATTCTACTAGGTTCAATGGTCTACAAGCCAGGCAGATGTTTAAAGATTTTACTTTATTATTTTTAAGTCATGTATATATGTGTTTATGTGCACATTAGTGCAGGTACCTACAGAGTCCAGAATAGGGTTTGGATACTGTGGAGCTGGAGTTTCAGCTGGTTATGAGCTACCACTGCCAGACATGGATGCTGAGAACTGAATTCAGGTCCTCTGTAAGAGAAGTACAAGCTCTTGACTGCCAGCCCATCTCTTCAGGCCCTAAAAAGGCTTTCAAACTACCTGAACGTTAAATGTATGCCCCACTCCACATACAGTTTGTCCCTAACAAAAGGTGTTAGGCTTACTGGCTCAAAATGTTTAAGGAAAACTGGTCAATCACTGACTCCCCATTAAGTTATGCTGAGCCAATGGAAAACCCTAGAAAGACAGACTTTTAAAAAAAACAAATCAAGGATTTAAAGAAAACAAAACAAAACGCTCATCCAGGCAGAATGCCATATGCCTGTAATCCTAGCATTCTGGAGGCTGAGGCAGGAGTACTACTTTGAGTTTGAGGTCAGTCTCGGGTACATAGTAAAGATAACCCAGGCCACAGAGATCTGGTCCAAAAGAAAGCCAAAACTTTCCAAGAAAACAAAACTCAATCAATTAACAAAAAATCTCTAGCATAGACTTCAGCAGCTCCATGCTACTGAAGAGGAAGACTACATAACTAGTTCAGTCAATCACTGAACCAAGTGAAAACAAGAATAACCAGTACCTTTGGAGGCTTATAACAGAATTATTTTAATATAGTATTCAAAGATTCAACCTACTGAGAAAAATTGCTGAAGGAAAATAGTAGCCAACAGAAATCAGCCCTGAAGGGACCCAACTGTTGGGTTTAGTAGAGTTCATGTTTTAATTCTGATTACATTTCAACATGTGTATGCATACAAGCACATATGAACATACTGCAGCAGATGTGGAGGTGTGAGATGACAACTGTGGGACTCAGTTCTCTTTTCCACTTTTTTTACAATTGTGTGTGTGTGTGCTCATGCACATATGCAGAAGACAACATGTGAGAGTTTGTTCTTTCCTTCTACCATATAGGTTCTGGAAATCAAATTCAGGTCATCAGGCTTGATAGCAAACACCTTTACCCACTGAGCCCTCTTGTCCACCAGGGAGTTAGTTCTCTCCTTCGACCATGTGAGTCCCAGGGATTGAACTCCTAAGTCATCAGGCTTGCCAGCATGTGCCTTTATCTACTCAGCCATCTCACCAGCCAGGGTTTAGGAGATTTTAAATTAGGTATTGTAAATATGTTCACATAATTAAAAGAAACTTTGTCTAAAAAGTTAAAAGAAAGTATCATGACTCATTAGATAGAAAATAACAATAAAGAGATAGAATCATACAGAAACTGTAGTGCTAAAAATTATTTTAGTGCTCTTTTCCTGTTTCCACCGAATTACCCAGAGGAAGTGGCCAGCTGAGTGCACTCCAGATTAGGCTTCATTTGTAACTCACCACTATGGCCAAGGAAGATGCTGCTACTAAGAGGTGTAATAGACATTAGTACTGTACTGCTTTATAAGCAGTGCTGTCAAACCACCCTCATCCATGATAACAATATGAGGAGATAGTGAAGCTGCCAAAGCCTTAGACAAGCACCAAGCCCATTGGTGGTGGTTTGAATAAGAATGGCCCATAGACTCATATATTTGAATGCTTAGTCATCAAGGAGTGTCACTACTAGAGAAGGATTAGAGGACATATGGCCCTGTTGGAAGAAGTGTATCACTGGTGGTGGGTTTTGAGGTTCAAAAGCCCAAGCTAGGCCCAGTGTCATTCTTTCTTCCTGCTACCTGTGGATTTGGATGTAGAACTCTCAGCTACTTCTCCAGCAACATGTCTGCCTGTGTACGTCATGCTTCCCACCATGACGATAATGGACTAAACCTCTGAAACTGTAAGCAAGCTCCAATTAAGTGCTTTCTTTTTATAAGAGTTACATGGTCATGCTGTCTCTTCACAGCAATAGAACAGTGACTAAGACACCATCTTTGTATGGTTTCATCCAATTGTGATGAGGCTATCTAAAGAATAGAAAGAAAAAAATTATAGAAAAACACTGAGGCTTATGGTGAGGTCTCCTTTTCCTCCTCTTCAGTGGAGTCTGTTAAGGATTTTTTTACATATAAGATCATGCTATCTGTAAGGAGAAAATTTAATTGTTTTGTGATTTGGATGACTTTTATTTATTAATTGTTCTGGCTTTATCTTCTAGTAATATATTGAATACAACTGGCGAGAGTGGGTATCCCTGACTTATTTATAACATTAAAGGAAAAGCTTTCAGATTTTTCAAGATTCAGTGTATTAGCTGTAGGGTTGTTATACATAGCTTTCAATGTGCTCAGGTATATTCTTTTCTAGTTGTTTTTGTCATGAATGGATTTTAAATTTCATTGGATTTTTTTCTTCTAGTGAGATCACCACATAGGTTTTATACTTATTCTGTTTTACATTAACTACTACCATACAATGAACCATCTTTGCACTCTACAGATAAATTCTATTTAATTATGATGTATGATCCTTCTTCTCTCCCATCCATGCTATCTGAAATTTAATAGTAAGTAAACGAAATATAAAATTAGTTTGACTGGTATCAAAGTTAAAAGGAAATAATTAGTTAATACAACATTTAAAATTATAGAATCACTAATTTTAGAGTTCGAGAAGATTTAAGAAATCAGTGAGGTCACCTCTCTATTTTCCCATTGAAAAAAATTACGAATCAAAGAGGTATATTTACTTGTCCATGTCATGCTATATGATACTGAGCTTGCTTAAAGAAGAAAGCAATCCTAGAAGAGTTCCTTTAGGTATAGCATTTTTGTAACAAGTGTGAAAGTTGTGAAAAACAAAATGGAGTCATTTATGACAAAGTGTAATAATCAGGAAACCAGGAAGAGAGGGGTCCTCATGCAAATTTGACTGATTACACAAGTTATCACAAACATTGCCAAAATTGCAACCTTGAACAAAGAAATACTTCTTTCTACAAGGATGTCTACCCAGCAATTACTGTTCAACTCTGGACTGACATGTGTCCCCCATTACTGAAACTTTTAACTAAGGATAATGCTTTCAAAATAACATATGTAACTTTCTTGGTTTTGCCTTAAAAAACATTTATCTTCTTTTGCCTTCTTAGTGTGCTTATGGTCCATTGTAACACCCACAATAGCAGACTGTAATCTTGTCATTTCTGATTCAAATCTTTGTTTTGGAAAGTCAGTTTTTCTATCACTCATTTGAGGATGATAAAAGGATAAATGACCCTTTTAACCTGTTATTAAATTTGGATTGCTTATATTTGGTTGAAGAATTTTCAGGTATCTTCATCATGGATACTGACTTGTAATTTTCTTTTCTGTAGTGTCCTTGTCTGCTTTGGCATTAGAATAATGCTTACCTCATAAAGTCAGTTTGAAAATATTCTTCCTCTTCAAGTTTTAAATAGTTTGGAAAGGAATGACATTAACTCTACTTTAAATGTTCATGAGAATTTATCAATGAAACTCACCAGCCTTGCCTCCTTGCTTTTCTTGGTGGAAAGGTTTCTGATTATTAATTTAATTTCCCCATGCATTATTGGTTTGTGCAGATTTTACTTCTTTTTGATCCAATCTTAGAAAGGTATATTTTTCTAAGAATTTATCCATTTCTTCAGGTGATCCGATTTGTTATCATATAATTGTTCATGGCAGTCTCTTATAATTCTAGCTATTTCTCTATTATTTGCTGTAATGACCCTTCTTCATTTATAATTTTGATTATTTTTCTTAATCTGCCTAAAGGCTTGTAGATTCATCTTTTCAAAAAAAAATCCTAACAGTTTTGATTTTTTTTTCTATTTTCTATTTCACTAATTTTTGCTCATTTATTTTTTCATTTTGATGGTTTGGGGGGCTTAGTTTCTACTTTTTCTACCTCAGGCACAAAATAAAGTTGTTTATTTGTTATCTTTGCTTTTTCTTGATGTGGACTTGTGTGTGTGTGTTCATGTGTACATGTACACACATGTGACGCTAGTGCATGTGTGGGCCAGAGGTGAACATCAGGTGCCTTCTTCAATTCTCTCCAACTTATTTTTTGAAACAGTCCCCCACTTTACCTGGAGCTCACTCATTTGGCTAGACTGGGTAGCCAATGAGTTCCAAGGATCTGTTTGACTGACTCCCCAGTGCTGGGATTACAGGAATGTACTGCCACATTCAAATTTTTTACTTGGATGCTGGGGATCTGAATTTTGGTCCTCACACTTGCATGGCCATGTGCCTGTATCCTCAGTGTGGTGGGCTGTAGAGACAAGAGGATGGCTGGGGTCTGTTGACTTTAGGTTCAGTAAAAAACAAAACAAAACAAAACAAAACAAAACAAAACAAAACAAAACAAAAAAACCTGTCTGTCCCAAAGGAATAAGGCGGAGAGTAATAATGCAGAAATAAAACATTTTCCTCTGGCCTCCATGTGTATGTATGAGCAAATCCACCCACAAACATACATGTTCACATACCGTATGTATACAGAGACACCCCCATCTCCCAATTCACACAGAGTTTCATGGAAAAAAGTATTATGGACAGAAAAATACTAAGCACAGAAATTTGAGAGGAAAAAAAGAGCAAAGTTCAGTCAAATTGTACAGTAATGTGGGTGGGGATTGAAGATGCTTATGTGTGGAAAAAGAGTGATGCATAAATTAAAGCTAAGGCCTTAGACTAGAAGACAGATCTTTGTTAGAGTCACTAACACAGGCACTATGGATGGGTCTCAATGTGTCACAGTATCACAAACAATAATCTTGTCAGTACTCTTGTTTATATCTTAGGATGTCCTACAAATCTCAACCAGGTGAAACAAGGGCCCCCAAAGTTGCCTGACACAGTAGATAATTGTTTCCTTAATGGATAAATACCTTTTAATTGGGGAATATTTAGAAATTAACTACAGAAATGGGAACAGTAAAAAGTGTTACTGTGGGTATAAACAGTATCACAAAAGATGAGATACTTGCATTGTGATTTCAGACAGATGATATCACTAAGTGTGTGCATACATATACATTAGCATCTATTATGATGCTACTACAAATAGTTCCAATGAGAATAGAAAAATGGATGATAAGAAAATCACGAAACTACAAGTGGAAAAAAATACAATTCCTTAGACTAGAAACTAAAAACCTAAATTAGAAACTTGGCTTGGCCCCTACTAGCTATGAAAATCTCTTAATACCCAGTAAAGCCTCAACTGCATCACTTCTAAGACATAAACTATAATAGCATTTACCACATTTATTTGAGAATGATAGGAAATAGGCTGGGGTCTCTTAATGGATTAGTCAGAGAGCAAAAAGGAGTAAAAGTATTCTAAAAGCAACATTTCTTCAAATCCCTTCCACATTCTTTGTGATTCACAAACTGTGACTTTTCTTTTGTTTTTTGTTGTTTTTTTGGAGGGGGTTCCCAAATTGAGAATTTCAGTTCCTCTAGATCAGTGCTATCTAACAAAACTTTGGGTGATGACAAGAATTATCTAAATTTGTGCTACCAACATGTAGCCATTAGCAACATAAAGCTACTGAACACGTGAAATGCGGCTGATATGACTAAGAAGCTAAACTAAAAAAAAATGACAGCTTTTAGTGAGATCATAAAATTTACTCTTCTAATGTATACAATTTGCTGGGCTTTAGTATACTCAAAGTTGTGCCCTGATGAGCAAGCACTATTCCAGAGACCAAAGAAGAAATCCCATGCCCAGTTACAGTTACTCTTCAGCCTGTCCTCCTCACAACTCCTGGTAACCACTAATTTAATTTCTCTCTCAAAAGACTTATTTATTCTGGAAATTTCATAGAAATGAAATTATATATCATGTGATATTTCTGGTCTGGTTTCTTTCACTTAGCATAAGTTTTAGAGGGAATCTATGTTGAAAATAGTACACATATTTCACTCCTTTTAAGGCCAAATAATATTTCACTGTGCAATTACCACATTTTCTTAACTGTTCATTCACCAGTGAACACTGACTGGGGTTGTTCATACATCTTGACTATTATGGATAACATTAGTATGAATATTTTATACTTATAATTTATTTATGAGTTTTATGCAAATATAAGTTTATAATTCTCTTGGCTATATACCTAGTAGTGGAATTGCTGGGTCATATGAAACTATAACTTTTTGAAGAATTGACAGCATATTTTCCACATTGGCTGTACCATTTTATATTCTCACAAATCTACAATCTTGTTATCATTCATCTTTTGCAAATCAATTAAGTATGTTCTTTGACAATTTCATATATATATATATATATATATATATATATATATATATATGGCATTCTGGTTACTTTCTCCTCCCATTCTCTTTTGTCCTCCTCCCATTCGTGCGAACCCTTCTTCACTCTCACCATTTTGCCCAGATTCAGGACTTTTGGTTTTCTGACCCATTTAGTTTAACTGGGGCCACCTGTGTAAGCACAGTCACCCACCTTTGTCGTTCTAGCCATCCTAAGTGTAGTGTCTGTCACTATTGTTTCTTATTTGCATTTTTCAATGACTTAATGGTGGACACTTTTTCATGAGTCCACTGGCGATTTAGAAATCATTTGGGGGGAAAGTACAGTTTAATGAGTTTTATTTAACAGTGACTAACCGGAAACAGCTGCATCCTAGCAGCTACCATACTCCCTACCTTTGCTCAAGGTCAGGTGGGGTTAGTTAGTTGACTGAAAGTCAAGTCTAGCCTTGGTGATTGCACTAGATCAGCTGTTCTCAATCTGTGGGTTGCGACCCCTTGGGGGGGTGTTAAATGGCCCTTTCACAGGGGTCACCTAAGACCATCTGAGGACACAGAAATTTACATTACAATTCATAACAGTGGTAAAATTACAGTTATGAAGTAGCAATGAAAATAATTTTATGGTTGCAGTCACCACAACATGAGGAACTGTGTTAAACGGTCACATCATTAGGAAGGTTGAGAAGCACTGTACTCAGTGGTCCTAGTGGAACAATTAATAATCCAGCAAGGAGAGAAGAAAGGCAAATCAATGCAAAGTCTAGAAAAAGGTGTACCTAGTATAGAGCCCGATGCTTTGAAAGTTCTCAAAAATTAGGGAAACTAATTAGTTATTAGTACTAGATAAGAATCTACCATTATGTTCAATATCTACAATACAATTCTAAGTTTACTAATGTGTTCAAAGAGGCACCATGAGACTTCAAATGCTTTTGAAGCAGGAAAATATTAGTACTAAAAGAAAACAGACTTCTTACCTGGAGACCAAGGTGCAATCTCTATTTCATAATGAGTCTTATCTGATACTACAGCATAATCATTCTTAAAAAACATTCTTTGCCTACTAAGAAATTTTGAATTTGAACATTATAGCCTTGAAAATGGTTCAAAACACACATTCAGCAGAATTTATCTACAGCAGTTGCTTCTCTGAAAGGAACACTCAGCTCCCAAGCATAACTGGCTGCCAAGGAAGTGAGGAAAATTACTGATGCTTACTTCCGAATCTGTAGGGCTGTCCCAGACACCTCTGTACACAAGGACACAACAACACAGCACAAACCACCAGATCATTCCTCTTACCTAAAGCATAGTACGATTTACCAAACTTTTATCATCATCCACCCCTGACCTCTATTTCAGGTAGATAAAACAGAAAAGATGGGGTTGTTCAGATGATTCCTGTGGGTGGATTGTACTGTCGGGAAAATTATACCACTACCTTCTTGTAAAGAGTTCACCTTTTAGTCATCGCCATAAATAATTTTTAAAAATCTTCATTTCCAACACTATTTTGAGGAAACTGTAAAACTCAAATTATCTGACAGATAGGCTGCCTTGGGCAATAGACCTGAATGACCACATTCTGTGTACTTGTCTTTGTCTGTATCTCTCTCTTTGTATCTCACCACTGGGATGAGTAAGTAGGGCAAAAGGTATGAATTAAGTTGACTGAAAAAGTCTAAAAAACTAAAAGCGTATTTCAGTCATGTCCATTGTCTGGGATAAATCATGAATCAAAACAAACTCAGAAGATAGCTCAGTATCACTTAGTTAAGTCCTATTTTCTAACTTACTATTACCAAGCACAAAAAGGGCAATGTAGAACATTAGTCATTGAGTTAATAAGTTGATATTAGAGAGACAAATGAGCTTGTAGAAATATGAGGGTCATATGTAAAGGCAGACAAGGGTATCCACATAATGATTTTAACTACTCACAAAGAAACAATAATAAGATTCCATCTCAAGCAGGGATCAGTGAGCTTTTTGTTTACAGGACCAAATAACAAATAGTTGAGGCTCTATGGACAATGGTCCTACATAACTACTCAATTCTGCCTACAGCATAAAAAGCAGCCATAGACAATAAACAGGTAGTGAACCAATTTAGGCTATAGACCATCATTTACTGATTCAGGGTTCTAAGAGGGTAGTTCTCCAAATTTGGTGTGCATCAGAATTCTCTTGGAGGGCTTGTTAAAACAGTGATAGTGGTATTCCATTCCCCTATAGTTTCTGATCTGATAGGTCAAGGTGAGGCCTGATATCTGCCTTTCTCCCCGTCCCGCCCCCCAAGACAGGGTTTCTCTGTGTAGTTTTGGTGCCTGTCTGGCTCTGCCTCCCAAGTGCTGGGATTAAAGGTGTGTGCCACCACCGCCCAGCGAGATCTGCATTTCTAATACATTCCTAGAATGCTTAAATTCTTCCTTACAGGCTAACCAGATGTTGAAGAGTCTAAGTTCAAATGTAATTGGACACAAATGTTTCTCATGTGAAGTTCCAAATTTGAAAGTTCAACCAAAATACTTTTTTGGTTTTTCGAGACAGGGTTTCTCTGTGTAGCTTTGTGCCTTTCCTGGAACTCACTTTGTAGACCAGGCTGGCCTTGAACTCACAGAGATCAACCTGCTTCTGCCTTCCGAGTGCTGGGATTTAAAGGCATGCGCCATCACTGCCGGCTTCTCTTTGCTTTGACTACAGTGTAAATTTATTATTGCTCCATCAGTAAAAAAAACATACTTCACCTTCAGATAGTCAACAGTTTGACTTAATATGTTCTAAGTCCTACCTAAGAGGCAAAGCATATTATGTAATGCTCATAAAGACAACACAAAATCAGTTTAAAGACAAAGGCGGAACCCAGCAAGATGTGTGTAAAGGTACTCACTGCACCAGCCTTACAACTTGGGTTGGATCACTGAGACCAACAAACAGGGTGGAAAGAAAGAACCCAATCATACAAGCTGTCCTCTGACCTCCACATATGCACTGTGGCCACTCAACACACGCGCACACACACACACACACACACTCACATACTTTTTTGAAAGGTAAATCATCAAAGAAAATTCAACAAAGCCCATTTCTAAGTAGATGTGCTTCAACAAAACTTATATAATGTATAGGGCAATTTAAAATTTTTTGAAAATCACGCCATCTTATGCTCATAAGAATCTCATAAAACCAGCAATGCCAGTTGCTTTTGCTTTATGAGCCTGTATGTGTGTGTATGTACATGTATGCCATGTGCATTCAGTTATTCACAGAGACCAAAAGATAGCACTGGATCCCCTGGAGCTGGAATTAGAGGCACTTGTGAGATGCTCAACATGGGTGCTGGGAACAGCACTTGGGTCCTCTGCAAGAACAGCAAGCTCTCTTAACTGCTGAGCCATCACTCCAGCTCCCCATTCTTCTTTTATAAGATGAAGAAATAGAAGAAAATAATCCAAATACTGATGTCTTGTGAACTATTATTTAATAATTTTCCAACAGGCATGGTGGCATATGCCTTTTCAGCACTCAAGAATGTGAGAGAGATAAATTTCTGTGAGTCTAAGGTCTGCCTGGTCTATATAGTGAGTTCCAGGCCAGCCAAGGAGACCCTGCCAAATAAATAAGCAAACAAACAAACAAACAAACAAATAATTTTAGAAATAAAGTTTCTTTGGAATACTTATTTCTCTTGGCCTTTTTTAGAGGGGTGCATTTTAAGAGAGGTTCTTACTCTGTAACCCAGTCTAGCCTTGAATTTACAATAATCCTCCTGTCTCAGCCTCTCAAGTGCTGGAATTGCAGGAATGAGCCATCATGCCTAGATTGACAATTACTAAATTGCATTTTCCCCAAAATCCAACTTACAGTTCTCTCTGTCTAGAAATGGATCTGGAAATGAGGGAAAATGTGCTAATGAGGCCATCAAGTCCATATTCATATTTGTAAGCCTAATACTGAAGCCAACAGGGTAAGTCAAACCAAGAAACCTGAGGTTCCAGATGTCAACTAAAGCCCACTAAACCTGCTTACAGGTCACAGAATATGAAGCATGATCCAGCAGTATAATGGGAACACTCAACCACAGAAGAAATATTATTGTTGAGAATCTAAAAGGTGTAGCAGCAAGCCTTGAATGCTTCCTCTTCAGATTTCCAGGCTTTTTCTGCAATGATGATAACAAAGCATTTTCACATGAATAGACATTTTCACAGATCAGTTTAATTGCCATGAGAGAAATCTTCTTAAAAAATGTTTGAGACTATAATTATAACATTTCTCCTTTCCATTTCCTCCCTCCAAAACCTCCCATATACTCCTCCCCACTCTCCTTTAAATTCATGGCCTCTTTTCTTCACTAATGGTTATTGTATGCAGGTATATACACGTATGTATATACATATACATACATACATACGTGTATATATATATGTGTATATATATGTGTGTGTATATATAACACATACACAGATATATTCCTAAATTGAACCTGCTCAGTCTGTATAACGCTACCTGTATGTGTGTTTTCAGGGCTCACTGGTTGGCACTGGACAACCATTTGGTGTGCTCTTCCCTGAGGAGGGCCACCTCTCTCACTCCCAGTGTTCCTCAGTTGTCTACAGTTCTTTGTGCAGGGCTGAGGCCTCATGGGCTTTCTCTCCATCCAGTCTGGCATGCTCATTGGTGTCATCCTTGTTTAGCTAACATTTGGGCAGTCATGTTGGTGAGACTTATGAGTGTGGCTTCTGATAATACTAGGAGACACAACCTCACTTATCTCTGGCTCTTACAATCTTCTCACTCCTTCCTCAATGTGCCCTGAGCCTCAAGTGTGAGAGCATTTTGTAGATGCATCCATTGCAAGAAAGCTTTTTAAGAAAAAAAAAAGCATAGCTCACAGCATGCACTATTAGTAAAGATTTTTTCCTCACATCTTAGCATACGTTAAAAATATGTTGATTATAGTGTGAGCTAAATATATTCTCAATCTGACCTGTTATCTGAATAGTACGACTTTTTTTAAATTCATGTGAAATATACGTAAGAATTCTCAGTGAAAACAGCTTACTGCTTATTTTACAAGCATCTAATTACAAGTAATTTAATTTAAAAGAAAATATTTATTAAAAAGATAATCATGCTGGAGTGATGGCCCACTGGTTAAGAGCACACGCTACTCCTGCAGAGGATCCTAGTTCAGTTCCCAGCACTCACATAGCTACTCATAAAAGGAAATTACTCCCCCGCCCCCCAGCTGAGGACCGAACCCAGAGCCTTGCGCTTGCTAGGCAAGCGCTCTACCACTGAGCTAAATCCCCAACCCCGAAATTACTCTTTTTAAAAACAATAATATCAAGGTGGGCATGGTGGCCCATGCCTTTGTCCCAACAATCAGGAAGCAGAGATATGTGGGTGTCTGTGAATAAGGCCAGCCTGGTCTACATAGTTGAGATCCTGTCTCAAAAAAAAAGGATAATCTCAAATTTAATGTCATATTATACTGTTAGGGCTACAGCCTAATTAAGATGATATTAAGCCTAAGTAGACTACAGGAAGTTATTCATATACAAATAAAGTCAGACAATCTCCTTTTAAACTAATGAGTTAAGGGAGAAAGGGAGAGCCAGTGAAACTTCTAACCTAAATGATGCAATATAAACAACACTGTCCAAGGATCATAGGAAAAGACCCCTTTAACTCTCCTCCGAAGAAAACCTATTTCCATAGAAGTGGTCTAAGTAGACCACCCTCTTCAACATGATGATCATTCTTACAGAGTGTGCATTTGGGTAATTTAGAGTCCGTGGCCAATCTTTCACAGACTACAATTTTAGGGTCTTTCTGTCTCATTTGTCCTCAGTTAAGATATGAAATTGCTGTCATAACAAAATTTGAGAAACTACTACACTATAAATTTAACAAATCTTGTATATAGCTATTTTTTAAATACATATCATGGGGTTTTCCTTTTCTTTTAAAAAAATACCACAATTTGTATTGTATGTATATGTGTACACACACCAGAGAACAACTTGCAGGAATTGGTTCTCTCCTTCTACCATGTGAGTCCCAGCAGGAATCAAACTCAGGCCGTCAGGCTTAGTAGCAAGTACTTTACCTCCGAGCCATCTCACCAGTCCTAGATTTTCCTTTTTTCCTCATGAAATCTCACATTATGAAGAATTAATATTTTACCAAATATCCAAATGCAAAAGTGTGATACAAAACTCTCTCTTTTAACAAAATCTTTGGTGCTTTTTACAGCACTGTAAAACTACAGCCTAGGACACATTTACAAGTAAATTATGAAAACCTGTAGACTCAAAGAGTATCTTTGCTAGTACATAACAATTTTTGCTAAAAGACACTAAATGCTCTTGAATATATTTTTAAAACTTTCCTAAGAGTTATTAGAGTTCCTTTACCTGAATTCCTCTACTCCTTCTTAGAAATGAGGAAACAGGCCTAACATTTCAAAAATTACCTAAGGAGAAGACTAACAAACCTTTCAAGTTCCATGTCCTCTACAAAGATTTCCTCAACTTTATTTTCCTGCTAGGTGTCATGCTGTCTCTGGATTTCCCCTTAATACACTCATTCAATAACTACTGCAGACTTTCTGCATGCTGGGTAAAGAACTTTGCAGAGACAGCAGTGTGAGCAAGACAGCTGTGACTCTTGCCTTATCAGAATTCAGGAACTACTGAGATATGGTCTAAATTAAACATTTCTCTTTTATTGATACAGAGCTCCTTGAGGCTAGAGAATCCAAGTGTTTGCTGAATAATAATAATGCAACTAAAATAAAAACATATAGACATTTCCATAGATGTAATATCTAATCCTCATAATCTCCCTAAGAAGAATATACTATCGTTTTCATTTTACAGGCAAAGAAATTAATGATCAGAGATGTTAACTAATTTGCTCATGGCTTCACAGCTACAAATGAATGAATAGATACTAACATCTCTGATGATTTTACCTACACAGTAGGAAAGGATGTTCATTTCACTATATTATTTATATAACAGAGCATGTGTTTAGCACTGAGAAAGTACACATCTGAAAATTGTTGAAACTTATGTTCATAACTGCCAAAAGAAATTTGAGTATGGCAGAGACATTCTACAAATAAAAAACACTTATGTTGCACTTTTAATCACTAATCTATGCACATAGGCTTGTGAAATAGATATCATTCCTTCTATAAAGAAGAAAATGGCTACACTGTGCCTAAAGGTGACTAGATCAGATCTTAGGGGACTGGCTGCCTTACAAGCCACAAAGCAATGGAATCATATATTCAGAGGAAACAATAAGATAAGCAGGAAGGCTAAAAAAACTATATTTCTTTAAAGCACAAATGTGAACACATGAAGGAGCAGTGAAACATTGGCTATCTGCATAATATAGCAGAGGTAGACACCTCTGTAACTGAATAAACCCTCCGTTCATTTAATAAGCAGTAAAATCTACATATGGTTAAGTGATGTCCTAGTTTGTTTTCTGTTGCTGCAATCAAACATGGACCAAAAGCAACTTGGGGGAGGAAAGGGTTTATTTGGTTTACATGTTCCAGTCACAATCCATCATTGAGGGAAGTCAAGGAGGAACTCAAACAGGAGCAGAGGCAGGTACTATAAAGAAAAGCTGCTTACTGGCTAGCTCAGTCTGCTTTCTTATACAACCCAGGACCACCTGCCAGGAATGGCATCACCCACTTGAGCTAAGCCCTCCCACATCAATCATTAATCCAGAAAGTACCCCACAGGTATTCCTACAGGCCAGTCTGATGAAGGCATTCCTTAGTTGAGGTTCCCTCTTCCCAGATAACTCTAGTTGGTGTCACAGTGACAAAAACTAACCAGCACAAATGACAACAATCCCATCTTAGATTGACATACACCAAAATACATATTCAACTTGTGTGTGTGTGTGTGTGTGTGTGTGTGTGTGTGTGTGTGTGAGAGAGAGAGAGAGGGGGAGGGAGAGAGGGAGAGAGGGGGGAGAGAGAGAGAGAGAGAGAGAGAGAGAGAGAGAGAGAGAGAGAGAGAGAGAGAAAGAGAGAGAGAAGAGAGATTATTGTTGTTTATTTTGAGACAGGATCTCATGTAGCCCAGGGTGGCCTCAAATTCAGTGAGGCTGAGACTAGTCTTGAACTCCTGTTCCTCCTGACTCTATTTCTCAAGTTCTAGAATTATAGGTGTGCCCCACCATGCCTAGCAATATAGTATATTTTGGAGAAGAAACCACAGGGGAGAGAGAAGAAAGAATGGAGGGACAGAGGATGAGTACGAATCACTTACTGTACATGATTAAAATAATCACAATAACGTTTATAAAGCCAAAAAGCTATACTAAAAGAAATATGAAATCTGGTTAAAAACAGAATGTACAGGTACCTAATAACACAAGAAGCTAAAATGAAAAAAATGTATACCTAGATACAAAACATATATTGGCTTAAGTACAATTAAATAACCATTTGCTATTGTGACTAGATGAACAATTAATTAAAATTTAGAAGGGGAGGGAAAGAGGCTGAGAAAGGAGAGGGGAGGAGCATACTATCCAAGAATTCTTGTTACTAGAAAGAATTAAGAGCTCTATAGTGGAATAATTTTAGAAAACAACATTTGTGTGATAAATACCAAGAACTTAAAGTAAAACTTAAAGGATCAAATATTTACTTTGTCACTCAATGAAAGGCTTCCATCTAATTTATGGTCATACACACGCAAGAGAACAAAAATGGCATTGTTTTGAGAAAATCCAACTATTTTACTTAAAAGCTAGTAATCAAAAATGTACAACACAAATACAGTGATAAAGAAATCTATATTAAAAATTTGCAACTAAAATAGAAGCCCCAAAATGTGAAAGCAGAACATCTCATCAGCTTGGTGGCTGGTGACAGGCACTTTGCTCTACAGTGGTAACTGTACAAAAGTAGCCTTTTGACTACTTAATTGAACAGTGCGGGTGACCAGCTGTGACAGATTCAGAAGCTGCAGTTTAGGACATGGTTTTCAAAATCAAAATACAAAAGAAATCACCCTATTCTACCCTCCAACAAATGCCTATTTCTGAAAACCTCACTACTTCTAGCTCAGAAATGTAAAATAATTAGTCTGGAAAAAAAAAAACACTTCAAGAGTAAAGGGGATGAAGAACGTTTCAAAACCAATTATATTTTGGACAGATGGTCAAGATTCCTTATTTCCACTGCTAAAGAATACACAGATTTATCAGTTAGTCTGGTAAATAATATTTCATTACAGAGCAGTGGTTCCCCAACCTTCCTAATGCTGCGACCCTTTAATACAGTTCCTCATGTTGTGACCCTCAACAATAAAATTATTTTCATTATTACTTCATAACTATAATTCTGCTACTGTTATGAATTGTAATGTAAATTTCTGATATGTAGGAGATCTGATATACAACCCCTATGAAAGGGTCATTTAACTCTCAAAGGGGTCATGACCCACAGGTTGAGAATCACTATCATAGAGCAAGTGAAAAAAGAAGCAATGAAAGAAGGAATATATATTGTACCAAAGAGGTGAGAAATGTAACTGGAAAGTACATCTTTTATAGTAATCATCTTTTATAGTAATACATTTGCAAACTGAAAATCAGTCTTATTTTAAAGAAGTCCAATGCAGTCTTTTTCACAACCTGAATCACCAGTAGAATGTGGCCGAAAGGAACAATCTTTAGAAGCAGATCCCATGTGATCTTGGCCAGATTACACCTCACCACCTCTTGTGCTCAGTCTTCTCTGTAAAAGGGTTAAATTAAATGAGATGATACATGTAAAATGCCTAATATTAGAAAGATGAGTCAATGTCCTTTGCCAAATAGTCATTAGGTTATAAAACATTATTTATTTTAAAACTTATTGTGTTAAAGTTCCCTTAAAGGTGGTTAAAGTATAAAACATTTACAAAAAGACAACCATTCAAGCACAATCTCAAAGCAATGTGGTATACCTATTTCTACAATGTATTGATCATAGCTATAAATAGAAATGCAAGAACTTTCAATGTAAAGGAAATATCTAAGAACACAATTTAAAGGAAATTAGAAATATAGTCCATTGTGTGAAGCTTATATACACAAGAGGAAAATGGAAGGTGAACTGTACATGTCAAAAATGTACACAAAGTATGTTTCCATTGTGGAAGTTAAAGAAATCCACATGAAACACTTAGGAAGAAGTTGCAAATGACAATTCCTAAAGCAACTGCTAAAAATCTACAATAAAGTGATATATATAAGTAACTGAAGAGCTCACTTCCCCCCAAGAGGGCTCCAGAACCAACTGCTCAGGAATAAGACCTTACTTGTCTCAAAATTTTGTAGGTTGTCTTCTATGGAAGGGCAGCTGAATCTCAAGTGTTGGAATTATCTAGATTCTTAGAAATGTAGCTGGTGACTGTGTGTTTCATTTGCCTTACTACACGGCTATTGCTGTGATCATGTTCTTTTTTCTTGTAACACTACTTGCTTTTGTAAATTTTTAAAATCATTCAGACGTACACATGACCTTTTCCTAACATTAAAAACTAGTTTATGTACAGTGTCTACTTAAATTTTCAGAAAGGTTCTTCTATATGATGTAACATTCCCCCTGAGGTACTAGAACTCCAAATCACTGAGATAATCAATACATGAGAAATCCAGAGTGATTAGTACAAATCAGTAAAGCTGATTTTTCCCTCTATGCTTAATCACATATTTTATATATTATTAACCCAGTATTTACATAAGACTGCATTTAACTCAATTCTCTGGCAAATTGCATTACTGTAGTCACAGGTACAGAACTTAAAGTATGCAAGTAACTTAACCATTCTCTTTTAATCAAATGTTTGTGCAAACAATCCATACTAAATTAATGAATTTCTTATTAAATTAAGCCATTGTAGTAGAAAACTATCATCAATGGTTATTGAAGCAATCGTTGTTCTGTGTTGTTCTCAACATCAGACAATCACCATGTTAGCATTAGACGAGTGTCATAAATCAATGTGAATCTTAAAAGGCCCATGAAACCAAAGCCAAACACAGGCTGAAACTAAATTCTTACACAACAGCCTCAGAGACAGAAGTGCATAGAAGATAAAAATCCATGTTTTGGTCTGGTAGCTTAAATGCATTACAAAATATATTTACTCTACTTTGTAAAAATTTTAATCCTCTAAAAAGCTAGTTCCAGAATGCTTCATATATCAGGTAAGTTTTAAAATAGTGACTCTTCACACAAGATTCATTTCGTTTTAAAAAAATACCTGACATGTCTGTCCCAGAGATTCTGCCTCTGTCACAGGGCCCTGGCACTGATCATTTTTAAAAGCTCCCCTGACAGTTCTAATATGCAGCCAGGTAGAGCACTACTACTTTAAACTAATTCAGCCTTTTGGTACACTAGTTACTCCAAGGTTGATAAATCGACTTTTTGTCTTTAAATGTGATTTTATTAACACTACTCCATTTATTCCACACCTAATGAGTGACTCTTACATTGCAGGCAGTGTGTTTAGCAATGGAGAAAGATGTGTGTTATATATTCCCCTGCCTTCCAGAAGCTACCTATTCGCCAGGTAGAGAGACCATAAATAAGTAACTGTAATTAAATATGACAAGTGCTCTTGGGGTGTAAGCAAATACAGCAGGCCGGGCAAACCTGCAGGTCATCCTTGAGCAAGGGTCATGCTGCATCATTCCAAGTTTAGTCTGTCTTAGCAGAGTAGGAGAGGCAGAAGTTACAGGTTCCCAAACATCTTAAAATCCAGGACAAATCTTCATCCTATACAAGTTCAAAACTGTACATCGTGTGATCCTCTTTCAAAAACACTGCTTCTGCCAGAAAGATGGTGGGTTTTTTATGTTTTAATTTAAATGAACTGTTTTAAAACTTCTTTCATATACTATTACTGGTTTTACATTTACTATAAAACTATAAATCTGCAAAAGGGACAGTTATGACACAAATTAATCATTAATTTGTATTTGCATAATACCTTTTCTTTCTAGTAATTGCTACATTTGTTAGGATAAGAAGTTTGGGAACTAGATGGGTGTGGTAGTACTGTACAATCAATCCCAGCGTGTAAGAGGCAGAGGCAGGTAGATATCTGTGAGTCTGAGGCCAGCCTGGGCTAGACATAGTAAGACCCTGTCTCAAAAACAAAAACAAACAAAAAAGGAAGTTTGGGATTGTAACTGAATTTACTTCAATAACTTTAAAGATGCCATATGAAAAATGTTATGGAAACAAGAGGCATTGAAGAGTTTTTGCACTTTCAAAAAAAAAAAAAACCAGAGGGAGTTTTAATTTTTTAAAGAGAAATGGCATCTTTCCAATCTTTATAGTGAAGATATATGATTCTTTCAAAAATAGCTTTAGCAACAGTAAAGGTTGCAACAACTACAAAGAAAATATAATCCAAATAGCATCTCCCCACAAACCTCCCTACCTTGAGTCATGTTCTTAACCAAGAAAAAGACACCTAAGGTTGGGGGTCTATTACATTGGAATTAAAGCCAAGTGTGGTGGCACACACCTTTAATCCCAGCACTCAGATCTCTCCTGTGAGTTAAGAGCAGTCCCATCTACATAACAAGCTCCACGCCAGCCAGGGCTACATTAGTGAGGCCCTATCTCAATAAACAAACAAACAAACTGGAAATATCCTTGACACCACCAATAATGCCTAGCTCATAGAGGATGAGTGAGTAGGTGGATAGGTGGGCAAAGGAGTGAGTAGGTGGCCAATATGTCTTGAAAACCGAAATCTATTTTAAAGAGCCTTAGTGAAATTTTAAAACTATTAAGACATTGTGGCACGAACACAATTCATGATGCTAATTTCATATGAAAGAAAATCAAAATTCTGTAGAGTCTGGATAGAAATCAACAAAAAGATTTTCAGGATGAATGATGATCTGCAAGGCCTTTCTGTTTAAGCTCATAATTGAACAAATCCTTAGTTTAAATGTATGCTGTCAAGGTCCCTGCAAAAAAAAAAATCTTAAATGAATTTCAATTTCAGGATCAATATATACTGACACAATTTACTGGAGAAACCTTCAACCTTTGCACAGCGTAAGGAACACTATCATTACATTCTTTAACGCTGAGACTATCTTGTCATTTATAAAATGCCATTTCTTGAAATAATGAATCCAAGTCAGATTTGTAGAATGGGAATGAAATCTCACAGTTCACAAAAGTGCAGGCAGCCACTGACTACCTAGCATCTCAAAATTAGCTTGTTCTTCCTCCTTATGCAGCTGCAAAACAACAGAACAGATCAACTTAATTCTACCAGGGGTGTCTTCTGAAAATATTTTAGCAATTTTAAGTCAGCACAATAAAGACCACTAACACAAAGCTGACCACTTTTCAAAATCCAAAGGGATCAATCACACTGTCATCCTTTCAGACCTGAAGGAATCAGAACCAGTCACCAAAATTGATTCAATGATGGCTATTTTCCAACATCATAATATATGCAAGCATCTTAATTCCACATTTTCCAAGGATCAACTGCAGGCTCACTTACAACAGCTATAACTAAGATACAACAAATATCACTCACTCACACATGGTCATTTGGGTGGTCTTGAAAAACATCTAATTTACCTTCTTTGTGTGCTCTTAACAATGAAGAAATGGAGATTTTTGATATTTTTTCTCTAGAAATGTGGTCGTCGTCGATTGTGGCTATTAAGCACTTAAAATGTGGCTAATCCAACTCAGGCAATAAATTTTGCATTTTGCTTAATTGATTAAAATTTAGAAATAGTAAATTCAGTTACTGGAAAACTTTTATGTATGTTTGGAACAACTTGAGTATGTGAATCTACTTTTGCACATTCAAATTTTATGAGACCTAAATACAGATCAAGTAGTTCTGGGGAAAATTCAGCTTAGCGTCAGAATTGAGATGTGCTGTATAAAACACACATTGGATTTCAATGACTTAGTATGAAACATGCACAGCATTGCAAAAAAATTTCATGCTGAAATCACTAATTCAGATGTAGTGTATTAAATAAATATTTTACTAAAATTAATTGCACCTTTTTGTTTGAAATCGTTCTAATGTGGCTACTAGAAAATTATACATTACACGTGGCTCTCATTAGATAGCTTTGGACAGCGCTGCTCTAGGGCACATCCACGACTCTACCAGACACATTTGGACATCTTCCTCCTAACAGACAGGCTGGCCATTGAACAATGGGGCAAGGAGTAATGCGTCCTCGAAGCGTTTGGATCTACGTATGGAAAGAGTGTAGCAAGCTCAACCCACAATTTCACCCTGTGAGCAGCAATGTAATACCTCAATATGGAGGAAAAAAAATGAGTTATCAGTACTCAAAAAATTGAAACTGAGTATACTGCAGACAACTTAAAAGAGGTAGAGCCAACTGCTCTGTCTTGGTTTCATTTCCCAACTGTGGACCTTAAAATAGACAATAAAGCACCGCTTCCAAAACGACGTAAAATATTCCAATACTAGCTATCTAATGAGCCCTATTAAATAAGCAAAAATCGCTCTTAAATCTTATCTCAACTTCCAAAGCCACAGACTACACGCTGAGCTAGGAAATCAACTTCAGATTGCCAGCATTTCCCTCACAAGCAAATTAGCAGGATTGTGCACTTGGAATATTGTTTGACAAGAATGAAAAGGAAACAATTCAAAACAGATTTCAGGACTGGACAATTAGATGAGGAACTGCAGATTTAATTCTCAATCAGTACTGTGATTAATCTGATTCCCTGCTTTTCCCTAGTGTAATTATACAACACAGATGAAAGGATGAGCATTTGGACTGTCAGTTCTATATTTTAGACCAGCCCGGTGACTCAAAGCAGACGGCTCTACCACGCTAACCACCATCCCAACAACAGTGGAAGGGAGCCTCGAGCACTGATTGTACAGTCATTGCATAACGAGGCATTAAAAATTTGGGTGCCCCTAACTCTTTCTACGTTCGTATAAGGCAGGTGAAGAATTTGCTGAAACTGGACGCACCCGTCTTCAATGACCCTCTTAAATCCGGGCATGGGGTGAACACAAAGGCATCTGTCTAATATCCTGGCACAATAGACACACACCCCACAATTAAAAACCCTGGACGCGCTCTCTCGCTCTCTCCACACAAGCACACGAAATGCAGGCTGCTCTTTTCGTAAAAGGTCTATGGTACAGGAAAGGTAACAATAACCCCAACTGTTCCCAGGAAGCAACTATAAAATCGGTCCTGCCACGTCCCTGTGTAACCGTCAGATAAAATGCAGGGAGCCCGCCCCACGCCTTATGGGGTGGCCGACCCGGGCTCGTTGGCCTCCACGGGTGGCGGAGAAGCCCCCAGACCCTCTCCTGGCAGGAGACCCGGGTACACGTCTATAAATACTCCAGGGTGAAGAGGACGAGGGAAGCAGAGGGGAGGGAGAGAGGGCAGGGGGCAGGCCCGGAGCGGGTGCGGGAGGCCCCGGGCATCGCTGAAATGCATTTTTCCACACTCCCGCTCCCTCGAGTGGAGACTCACTTGCCGATCACCTCGCACAGCTCGTACACATCCTCGAACAGCACGTCGTCGTCGGCCATGGTCCGGAGGGGACAGTGGCCGCAGCGTGGAGGGTTCTGAAAACTGGGTTGGGGGCGCCCAAGAGCTCAGTGCCCGGAGCTCCGGGCTCGCGTCCTCTCCACCGGACCCGCAAGCCCTCAGTGCAGAGGAAGCTCAACTGGGGCCGCGAGGCCGGGAGACTGCAGCGCCTTTCCTCCGCCGGCTGCCGCCCCGGCGCGGGCGGCGGGGCCGGGGCGTGGGAGCGAGGGCGGCCCGGGCCCGGCGCCGCCCGCCCGCCCGCTGCTCTTGGCGCTGTCGCTCGCCGCCGCGCTGCCGGGCGTGCGGACCCTCGGGGATCGCGAGGCGCCGCACTCTCCGCTCGTCAGCCCGCGCGGGCCGCGAGGCCGCGACCGCTCCCTCTGCCCGAGACCGGCTCCGGCGCGGGGCAGCTCGGGCTACAGGGGGGGCCGCGACAGTACCATGGAGGGAGGATCGTCGCGAAGGGAGGTGGTGGCGGCTGATCGGCGCTGGGGACCAGGAGGCGGCGGCAGAGACGCTCCCTCCTCCTTCTCCTCCTCCCGCCGCCGCCGCCGCCCGCCCGAGTGTGGGAGGGGGCTTCGCGGGATGAGTGTTCAGTACGGGCGGGAGCCGCGACCGCTGCCTTCAGCTCCTCCCCTCAGCTTCAGCTGCCGCCTGGCTCACAAACCCGGTGCAGCCGCCCCGCGCAGACTAGCCCTCCTCCCTTTGGCCCGCGCGGCTGCTAGACCCGCAGGCCCCGCCCACTCCGGCCCTTTGGGAGGCGGGGACCGGGGAGGGAGGCGGGGGGGGGGGGCGGGAAGAGAGTGCTCCCTGTGGCGCATGCGCACAGTGCCCGCAACGTCACGAAGAACCGGCCGGCGCGGGGAATCTAGAGGGCGCTGGGGGTCGGCTAGCGGAGCTGCGCGAGTTGCAGCTGCTGAGGTGGGGCTGGTGGAGGTCGTCGCCACTATGCCCAAGCTGCGACCAAGTGGAGAAAAGGGGCTGGGGACAAAAGGTCCACAGCAGTATGCACGTTTTGGGACAGCGTGCTCAGCACTCTGGCAGTTTTCGCCCTTCTTTCGTAACCTCAGGAAGCCGTTCCCAGTTTTTGGCTGGGAAAAACGCAGGGAAAGGGTTCTAATGAATGGGAAAGCCAGAGAGGAGGTGGAGAGAGATTGTCACTCAAGAAGGCACTTGGCGGCGGATGCTTTTAGTGCCACCCTGCCATTCTTTAACGAAGATGAGGGCTGGGGGAGGGGGAGAATTGTCCAAGGAAAGGACCAAACAAAAACTGCAGAGGAAGGTGTACAACAACGAACAGTGAACTAGAGAAACAGCTTCGCCTGCCGCCTGCTCCAAACTCGCCAAATATCTATGCAGTGTCTATTCCTGCTAGACAAAATATAGAGACGGGTCAGGAAGATAGTGACATAAGGAGACTTTAAAACCACCGTATATTGTTCCCCAGCCCCAGCATCTACTTTGTTTACTGTACTTCCTACAAATGTTGGAGTTCTCAGCATAAAAATGCAACTAGAAGGAATGGACGCATAGGGTCAGCCACGGAGTAAAGCTGTGGGTGTTGCCGCTGTGCTAGGTTGTATGCAATATGAAGATTTCTGTTCAACTGAGCATGTGCAGAGTGAGCCAACGCCATGAGACAGGTATATGCCTTAGTTGAAGACCAATAAAAAAGAAGTCTTTGTTCCTCCACACAGCAGAAGTGTCCAATTAGTTCATAAGTCAGCTTTCCAGAAATCATCTGTTAAAATTCTCAGCGCGGTATTTTTAAAGCAGTATTTGCCAAAGTGCAGGGGGCAGGGTGAAGACAGCCCTTTCAGAAATGATCTGCACAAACCCTTGATTGCTCCCTAAAAAGGCTGGGAGATTTGCCTATTAAATATTTGGGAACTAAACCTCTTTCTTATCTTTCTTAACTTTTCTTTTTTAAAAACAAATCAAGGGAGAATATAATTGCATAAAGTTTTCCTCCTTTCCCAAAGATTTTGTGTTTTCTCTAAAGAATGAGCTTCAGAGCCCAAGAAACTTTGTCTTCTTTGAGGGTCCAACAGTTACAAGTCACTTACCCCAACCTATCATGTCTACCTGCCACCCAATGAATAAGGCGTCATTCACTCTGCTCTGAAGTGCACATAAATCCTCGCAAGTCACCCTGCCAGCTCCCTTTCTCCAGCCCAAATATCAGCTGTGCTAAGGCTTGCCTACTTTACTTTGGAGTTTATCTTTCATGGAGAATTCTTCTCAGAAGTAGAAGTGGACAATTAGAAAGCAGAAAAAGATATGCAGGTGGGACAAAAGAGAACTGCACAGATAGGCATGGTCTCTGCTCGCAGACAGCTGCTTTAGATCTGAAAAGAGTCTTAGTGGCTGGCCAAGGGGTCCAACTCCCTTATCTCCAGGAGTGGAGCGTTTATAGGTTGGTTGATAGCAGTTCTAGGTTTGATGTGGGGTTATACTCCATCTTTGTTGGAGAGGTAGACACTAGATTTGTTAAGTTAATCAATACAGGCCCCCCAGCACCACAGTGGTTGGCCTAATCTTATCAGCACTTGACACTTCCTGGTCAGTCCTTGCTTGAATGGTTCAGGATCGTCTAATCAGCACAAAGTTCAAAAGTTTCCCTCCAGCTAGGGCTTATATCTCTGAGCTCCTAGGGAGTATTTAGTCACACAGAAGGGTCTCAGCAGTCCACAACTCCAAGAGTTTGTATTATGTGTGATGGCAAGTGGAGACTCCTCTTTGCTTCCTGCTTCCAGGATGAAAATAACCAAACCTTTCAGATGAACTTATGTTTTTTCTGAGTTTCCTCCAAAAATCCAATGTTTTCCCCAAATACAAATGATCACGTGTTAATAATTTACTTCTGTTTTAGTTAATTTAAGGAAATATGAAGGTAGCTAGTTGAGTTAAAGCTACATTCGGTTTTGTTAATAACTGAATCTTCAAGTAACAGTCATTTAAACAAACGAGGGTGGTGACTTTCTCGTTTAACAAAGAGTCTGGAGACGTGTGGTTACTGACATTGGATCCACTGCTCCACAGTTTCGACAGTGACCTAGTCTGTTCTTTCCACTCTGCCATCCTTTATAGTTTGCCTCTTTGCCTTTAGCTTGTTTCGTCATCTCAAGATGGAGGCCACTGTTTCAAACATCAACAATGTGAAGCAGGAAGGCAGGAAGGGCAGCTGAGGTCTTTTCACTCCCTGTCTCATCTCTGTTAAGGAAAGAAAATATATTTTCTCTTCTCACTTGTCCAGACCAGAGTCACCTAGCAGGCAACCTCACTTGCAAGGGAGGCTAAGGACATAGGTGTTTTTGCCTTCTCTATGGAGGTGGATGAGAAAGAAGCAGGTGGGGAACAGACTCCAGTAATCAATCAGCAATCTGTCTAGCATGGGAAAATTACCATTTATTATCATCATAATGTAGATATACCACTAGTGTATAACTGATAGGTCTGAAATTCTTTTGGAACTCTCTAAAAGCCCCAAGGATGTTATAGATACTACATAATTTTGATTCTTAGACGTCATTACAAATCTCAAGTGATTTGAGTGTTTGTTTGAATTTCTCAAGATTGGGATAGACATTTGCAGGTTGCTCAGCTCCCATGTAATTTCAGGATTACACAGATATAGAAGGAGAAAACACACTCCAGGGAAATATTAGGATGAGGGCCACACAGAGGGCAGTGTGGCATAAGCCTAATTTAGGCAATTTAGAGATCACCTCATTCTGCAGTATGATTGTTTAATCATATAAATTATCACAGAATTAGTGAATAAAATTAAGATTGACACTGTTCTCAACTGGAATAAAGTTGTATTATTGCCTCATGGCATAAACAGGGTGTTCTAAGCTCAAGTAGAAGACACTATCCATCGCTCCAGTAAAAAACTATATAGATTACACTTATACTTCAATACTTTGTGGCTCTCTATTTGTTAGTCATTGAATGTTTAAACAAGCCACCAGGACTAAAGGGACAAATAAAGCAGGCATGATCCCTGTCCATTCTCAGCTGCACCCTAAAAGAAGACAAGAATCAGACAAATAATTACAATGAGAAGTAATGGTCCTTAGGGTTTGGGAAGTTGGAGGCAGCAAATCTGAAGAGAGCCTTTGGGGCGGGGGAGATGACTTCATGGATGAAATGTTTCCTGTGCAGGCATGAGGACCTAAACTGAGATCCCACCAGCCAGTCTAGTTGAAACAGTGAGATTCAGACTTAGCTAGAGACCCTGTCTCAAGAGATAACTTAGATAGAGGAAGACACCCTATTTCAGCCTCTGACCTACTTATGTGCACAGATGATAGAATACACATGCACACACACTCACACACACCACATACATCCATCTCTCCGTCCATCACACAATTATATATATATATATATATATATATATATATATATATATATATTATATGTATGTGTGTGTTGAGAAAGACCAAACTGAAGAACTGTTTATACCAAGACTAAAAAAGTATAGAGATTAGCCATTGGAAGGATTGGGGCCTGTGGGTAATCAGCAGAGAGAATAACATTTGTGGATTCATGAGGTGAGCAAGAGTATACTCTCTGAAAAACAGACAATGTTATTTCGGAGTCCTGGATCATACAGTGCAGGAAGAAAGAGGCTATAATATGTTAGAGAAATAGATAGGGGGCAGCTAGTAAAAGATGTTAAATGCCATGTTAAAGAGTTTACCTACTAAAATGCTTGGTTTCAGTGATGCTGACTCTTCTATGCCAGCTTTGGTCCCCTGGCCCTGTGCATGAATGGAGTGCTACATTTTAATGATTTTCTATTAATGTGTTTGTGTCTGTGTGCGCGCGCGCACGCATGCGTGCACGTGCACGCACACACACACACACACATACACAGGCCAGAAGAGATCATCGGATCACCTAAAGCTGGGGTTACAAATGATTATAAGCCATTGAGTGTATGTGTGCTGGGAAATTACCTCAAGGCCTCTAGAAGAACAGCAAATGCTCTTAACTTTTGAGCCATCTCTCTAGGCCTGGAATTATGCTTTTAAGTAGTTCTTACTTTTGTACTTGGTGCACACTGTCTTCTCCTCCACTCCTTTTGAAAATGTAGAAACTCCTCTAATACATTATCTCAGTCCTCTGTGATCCCATTTAGCATTTCTGAGAGCCCCACTTCAGCTCAGTGTAGTCTTGCATACAAAGACTGCTTGTGACATAGAGGACTTCCCACAAGCTACTGGAACTATTTTGCAATGTGGAAATGCCTGGGAGTTTAGGTCTCCTATATCTGACTGTTAGCTATTAGCCAATCACTGATAGTGCAAGAATGTGGAAGCCCAGTTCCCTTGGCTGGGAAAGAGGGATCAGCTCTTTACATAGCTTCCCTGTGGGACTGAGCTCAGGTATGTACCCTTTTGCAGGCCTTTACCTAAAATCACACTCTGGCTTAGCTCCTTCACCTTCATTTCCCCTCTTCTCTCTTTTCCTGTTTTTCTCTTGGAGTATTATTGCCTTAATGACTCACTTGTTTATGGTTCCGTTATCAAGATTAACTTTGGAGGAACCCAATCTAAGCCAGTGGTGTTTCTTAAAGTAACAATTTCATCAAAATCATCTGGAAGTTTGTAAAACTTTTTTTTGTTTTGTTTCTTAATGTAGATTCCTAAGTCTTACCCCAAACTTAACAAATCTGACTCCATTGGAGCCGTCCCTAGAATGTATATTAGAATCTTTTTTAAAAAGATTTTAAAAGTTTTAATTATAGCCCCCCCCGTGTGTGTGTGTGTGTGTGTGTGTGTGTGTGTGTGTGTGTGCACATAAGTGCATTGCCCAAGGAATCTAGAATTCAGATGCTCTTGGATCTGGAGATACAGGCAGCAGTGTGCTACCTAATGTGGGTGCTAGGAACTGAACATGAATTAGAGTCCTCTGTAAGAGAAGTACATTCTCTTAATGGCAGAGCCATCTCTCCAGCCCCAGGGATCTATAGTTTTATATGCTCCCACCAAGTGAGTCTTATACACCTAAAACTGAATAATCCCTGCTCTGACACTTGCTTGGAGAACCGTCTTGAGGGGGAAAAAACAAGGCTGATGTCACTACTAGGGTAGGAAATCCATAGGAAATATACAAGAGCGCTCTAGGGAGCAGGAAAGGGCCTGAAGAGAAATGTGTTTGCTACCCAGTTTCTTCAAGTTCCAGTCCTGTAAACTTCCCTCTAAAGATCTGCTCTGCTCTTCTTCCTTTAATAGCCATGAACAAGCCACTGGTAACTTTTTTGCCAGTGGAAACAATATTGCCTTTGGAAAAAGCACAATGTCAGCATATACTGAATATTGTTATCACTTAAGAATTAACCAAAATATGTCAATGTAGCCGGAAGTTTTTCTGTTTCCCGGCCTGGGATCACAAGTGTTCATTGGACTTCCAGAACCTCCAATGTGCTGCATGCTGATAAAGATTATATTGAACAGAATTATTTTCATTACAAGTAGCACACAATCCAAACCATCCTTAAAAATATTGAGAATCTATTGGCCAACATAATTGAAAGGTTGAGGCTTAAATTAGCATCAAGTGAGATTTGGTTCAGGACTCAAGAAAAGTCATTGATGATCCACTTTCCCCAGATTTTTACTATACACTATGTGATAGTGGCTTTATCTTATTGTTTTTTGTTTTTGTTTTTGTTTTTGTTTTTGTGAGACAAGGTCTGGTAGCCTGGGCTGGCTATATAGACCAAGCTGGCCTTGAACTCACAGAGATCTGTCTGCCTCTGCCTCCATATTGGCTGTATCTTTCAGTGCCATAAGATAGTTACTGGGTCTCGAGGCTCTCCCTTGAACTGTCAAAATGTTTGTCACTGTTTCTGACTTCATCAGTTTATACACAAGAGAAAAGAGTCTTGTGCTGTGGATATCAGTCTGTATAAATAAAACACTGTTTGGCCAGTGGCCAGGCAGGAAGTATAGGCGGGACAAGGAGAGAGGAGAATTCTGGGAAGTGGAAGGCTGAGTGGGAGACACTGCCAGCTGACGCCATGATGACAAACAGCATGTGAAGATGCCGGTAAGCCATGAGCCACGTAGCAAAGTATAGATTAATGGAAATGGGTTAATTTAAGATATAAGAAGAGTTAGCAAGAAGCCTGCCATGGCCATACAGTTTGTAAGCAACATAAGTCTCTGTGTTTACTTGGTTGGGTCTGAGCGGCTGTGGACTGTCGGGTGAGAGAGATTTGTCCTGACTGTGGACCAGGCAGGACTGGAGAAAACTCCAGCTACAGTCTTGTCTATCAGGTCCTCTCCCTGCTCAAAGATCCCTGGCTCCGTTCTAGTCACCAAACACTGGCATTGGCTGTGTCTCAGGGCTCTGTCTTGTTCTCCAGTTCACCTAGTCACTGCATCCTGTCAACTTTTCCTTCAAAATTTCATCTAGATCCCTCCCTTCTTTCCCATTTTTTCAGTCTCTAGTCCAAATCCACTGTCCTATCAGCCCACACTTATATGTATTTTGCCCATCTACTCATTGAGCTACTACCCCCAACGACTTGTTCTATCCTGTTCAGGTCAGGGATTGGGATATCCAGTTTGTGTTCATGAAAGAGAAATCTCAACATCAAGAATTGATTGGGGCTGGTGCATGGTAAACTTTCTGAAGGTTTTGCCAAATGTTGAATGAGTGAATAGCTTTACAGATCTCATTAATTCGTGAGATTCTCTCTTATTGACCTTTGCTTATAGTCTTGTTCCTTCATGCCTTCCACCTAGAAAATGTGTAGAACATACTAGATCTTCCCTGTGTATTTGTTAAATAAGTGAAAGACTGTAGATGGTCCCTGATTTATAATGGTTTGCCTTATGATTATCCGACTTTTCTATCATCAAAAAGTGACATGCATTCAAGTAGAAACCATACATTGGGTTTTGAACTTGGATCTTTACCCAGGATAGCTGTATAGGGTCTGATCTTCTCTTGTGATGATGGATAGCAGCAGCAGCAATGGCAGCTCCCAGTCAGCCTCATGATCACACAGGAAATAACCAATGCTCCCTAATGTGCTGTGTGGCTAAGCTGGAATGAGTGGGACCTAGTATAGTAAATGCACTTATACTTAGGGTATTTTCAATTTGTGATGGGTTTATAGGGACATCATGCCATCATAAGTAGAAAACCATGCGTGTGTGTGTGTGTGTGTGTGTGTGTGTGTGTGTGTGTGTGTGTGTGAGAGAGAGAGAGAGAGAGAGAGAGAGAGAGAGAGAGATAGAGAGAGATTGAGAGATTGGCAATACTGTGGAAGGAAACCAGTGCTTCTAAATTCTAGTTAAGTACTCTACCACTGAGCCACACTCTCACCTCAGTTCTTTTTTTCCTTTTTTAAGACAGTGTTAAGTCTTGCTATGTACAGATAGCCCAGGCTGGCTCGAATTCATGATCTACCTGCTTTAATCTCCAGAGCTGAGATTACAGGGATGGGACATTATGACTATTTCATGTGTATTTTTAAATTGAGTTAGAGAATCCTTTTATACTTAGAACTAGAGTTTGAAACCTAAAGAAATAAAATGATTGAATTCTTAAAAATGGAAATATGTAACAGAAAGATCAAGACTTTTATGGAGATGGTCAACAACATCATAACTGAAGAGCTGTGAAGGGGAGCAGCGACGGACAGAAAGGCCATTGAATTTATTTATTTCTACTAATTGAAAAAGTTTTATTAGTTATTTTTTGTCTGGGGAAACAAATTAAAATCTCATATGGCGTTGGAGTTTTTCCTCCTGCTTAGCTGTAAGAGATTTCAAAAGTAAACATAGGGAATTAAATCCCCTCCTTAATTTCTTTTGTCTGGATTTCCTAGCTCATTCTTTCCAGGCTGGCATTAAACTGTCACACACGGAAAAACATGAGATGAGCTGCAATATGTTCAGTGCGTGACTTATATCAAGCCCGGGCCTGGCTACATTACAAAGAGTCATGCTAAGTCACCCAAGCTTCTCTAGAAAGGAGTATAATTTACTATGCTAAGTGCACTGTGGAAAAGGTCAAGTGATTAATAAGTCACCGATATGAAATACAAGCCTATCAACGCTGGGAAGTTTAATCATTTCCTCTCTGCGGGCTCGAGGGAAGCAGGTCCTTGCTGGGGGTCTTTTGTGGTACTGAGACTCTGCAGACCTCTCAGGCAGGGATTTCCTTCTTATCTTACTTTCTCCTAAAATAAATGGAGGCTCTCTTCCTAAAAATCCTTCTTCTCACAGAAGTGATCTATAATGCCAAGCTCTATACTCACATGATATTTTCCACTTTGGTCAAGAGGGAAAAAATACACAGACTGTTTGCCGTAGTGCTCAGGTCTGACAGGAATTTTTCAATGATATTTTACCGCTGTGCACTAATCAAATACTTCCCACTCAAACCTCTTTACCCTGGTTTGGCTTTTAGATTGTCTTGTAAATGGGGACAACAGCTAAGAAAGTAACCTTTTAAAATGAACTGAGGGGAAAAGAGAGATTCTAATGATCTGTAAAGAAATAACTGCAGGACCGTTTGTTGAGGGCTCATTATAAACGCCAGGCAGTTTGGGAAAACGTTACACATATTTCGTTTAGCCATGCTACAGCCTTATGAGGTAAGTGTCGTTACCTCCCTTTTACAGATGAAGAAACCGAGGCTTGGAGAATGGTTGAGTAACGTGCCAAGGTCCATACAACTGGAAAGAGATGGGAGCAGTTTGGGGAAGGGCTCTGCCGGGTCTCGAAGCCTGAATCGTCCTGCACGCTGCCATTGCCTTTCTCTGGGGCAGCAGTAGGTCTGCCTTCTTAGAATCAGCAGAGTCTGCCTTCGGAAAATGATACAATGAGTTGAAGAGCAACAATGGCAGTTTTTGCTTCTTGGAGGTTTTTTTTTTTTAAGTGCCAAGCACAGCAGTGTGTATTTCCAAACACTTATTTGCTCATTGAATAAAACTTTGTTGAGCCTTTATTATATACTGGTTACCAAAGGTACAATAGTCAGTTAAATCAACTGATTCTCTCTCTGTCTCTCTCCTTAAAGCTTGAGGAGCGCTCCATTATTAGAGTTTGAGAGAAAAACCACAAGGCAGGCAAGCTGTAAATCTCAGCAGTTGCCCAGAGGAGAGAGACGGAGAGGCAGAGGAGAGGAAGCCATGCCGTTGGAATCGAGGTCAGCAACAGAGGTCTGCAAGCAGCTGTGTGAAGACGGCTGGGAAGCTGGGATTCAGAGGCCCAGTGAAAGCTCACAGTGTGCGACAAGCAAGCTTAGGATTTTGGTTAGTATCCAAGAAGAGACAGGAAGGAGTAAAGGAAAAGTTAAGCCTCTAAATGATTTGATTTATTTATTTTACATTTATTTTTTAAACATTAAAATTTTTAAATTACATTTATTTATTTTATTTGTGTGCCTCACACCTGGCTGGTTGATCATTTGTGTGTGTGTGTGTGTGTGTGTGTGTGTGTGTGTGTGTGTGTGCATATGTGCATATGCCTGCGAATTATGGCTTGTGTGTGTAAGTCACAGGAAGACTGTGATGGTGAATTCTCTCCTTCCACCACATGAGGATTGACTTCAGGGGATTGGGCTTCTTCAGAAAGCTCCTTTAACCACTGAGCCATCTTGCTAGCCTTCAAAAGTTATATTTTTAAGTTAGAACTCAGAAAAACAGGCAAGCAACTGCCTCAGTCTGATTCTTGCCTTCTTGGAGCTTATAGGTTGCTGAGGGCAGCAGATGTAAGTCATCACAAAAGTAAGTTTTTGATTACTTCAATAACAGTGCAAGGACCAGGCCCGGAAGTGTAGCCCAGTGGGGAGAGTGCTCGCCTGCTAAGTACAGGCCCTGGTTTGACCCCTGGCGGGTATGAGTAGGGCGAGGTGGTGCACGCCTGTAATACCAGCATTTAGGAAACGAACCTGCAGCTCCAGCTCCAGGGGATCCAACGTCCACTTCTGGCTTCAAGGGCATCTGTACACAAGTTGGCATACACTCACAAAGACACAAAAATAAAAATAAAAGTAAATTTTAAAAATGGAAGAGTGCAAAGACCACTCAATAGGGAAAGAATCATTTCAATTAATGATGATGGGAAGCTGAATATCTTTGTGCAAAAAATGAATTTTTTTCTATTACCATATTTGAAACTTAACTGAAAAGGAATCAAACACTTAAGTGTATGACCTAAAACCACAAAATTCTGGAATAGAACAAATAGTAAAATCTTTGTGACATTGGATATGGCACAACCATAGTAACCAAAGTAAAAATGGGTAAATTAAGTTATATATCAAGATCTAAAATTTCTGTGCACCAAAGATACAATCACCCAGGTATGGTGTGGCATAATTTTAATTCTGACACTGGGAGGCAGGGGCAGGTAGATCTCTGTGAGTTCAAAGCCAGACCAGTCTACATAGCAAGCGTCAGGACAAAAAGAGCTACATAGGGAAACCCTGTCTAAACAAACAAAAAAGCATAATCAAGTATTGGGTGTGGTGGTGGGGGGGAAAATGAAAAAAAGAAAAAAATTCCAAGGACGCAGAAGGTTTATGATTTCTCTGGGCGCAGCCCAAGAGAAGAGAGGAAGGACTAGGGCTGCAGTATGACTAGGAGTGTGGACTGTGTTCTTAATTCCCAAGAAGAAATTAGCTGGTGGGGCGGCTCCCCGGGGCAATCAAGGTTTGGTCATTCTAAGCAATCCCATTTGCGATATTATCCTAAACTGTCCTGGCTAAAATATGTTATGTTTCCCCCTCATAAACAAGAAACTTGAGGCAGGGTCTCCCTGTGTGCTTATGTGGGCCTGTCCTGAAACCCAAGGGCCCAAGGCGGGCCCCAAACTTACAGTGATTCACCTGCCTCTGCTTCCCGCGTGTACCACCATCGCCCGGCCCAAACTTCCGCTTACTGACTGATTGTTATGCTCATTGAACACGGGGCAGCCTCAGTGTGTGCTGCCTTCAGATTACTCCGAATCAGTTAAGGACGCTCCTTCTGCATTCCTTGTCCCTGATCTGCCGTGCTAACTGATACTTAAACCTCCTTTTCACACATGTCCCCTGATCGCGAGCAGTCTGGGCTAACACCTTTTCCTGTGGGCAAGTTGGACCGTTTTTGCGACAGCTGTTCCTCTTCTTCGCTCTCACTTTGCTATTAGGAACTTTGTGGTGGGTGGGGTATGTGAATGCTTAAAAATGAAATGAAACACTCCTGAAACTGAGAGGTAAAAAGTGTGGTGGCTTTGATCTGTAATCCCAGTGAGGGAGGACTGGAGATTCCCAATTTTAAGCCACTTTGGGCTACGTAGCAAGTCCAATAAAAAGGTAACCTATGGGAGGGAAGAAAATATTTATAAATCAACCCAACAACAAAATCCCTAACAGGTCAAATTAAAAATGTTTAAAAACAGGGCCGGAGAGATGGCTCAATGAAGAGCCTGTATTGCTCTTCCAGATGACCTGAGTTTGATTTCCAGCACCCACATCAGGTTTCTCAAGGTCACCCGTAACTCCAGGGGGATCCCACACCTCTGGCCTCTGCAAGCAAAATTCACTCGTGCACATACCTTCTCCGCCCCGCCCCGCCCCCGAAACCACATATAGCCCAAAGCTCTTGGGGCTGGAGAGATGGCTCAGCAGTTAAGAGCAAGTACTGCTCTTTCATAAACCAGAGTTCAACTCTCAGCACTCCAGCTTCAGAGGATCGAGCGCCTCCTGCTGGCCACTGTGAACACACATGCATCCACTTTCACTGACAAACGCACGCGCACACACACAGACATACACATATATAAAATAAAACAAACAAATAAATCCTTTTGAAAAGGTTCTCTTCAATGATTTAAACAAACTAAAACACACTCCCACCAAACCCGCCTGGAAAGGCCACTAACAAGGTCTCACCGAGACTCGAACTCGGATTGCCGGATTCAAAGTCCAGAGTGCTAACCGTTACACCATGAGACCTTGCCAGACAGAAGTGTCTCTTATCATCCTTTTATGGAAAACTCTAGTTTCAGAAAGGCCAATTTATATGCTTAACTCATGGTTGCAGATGGAATTTGATTACATTTCCTGACCTTTAGGTTTATAGTCTACACTGTCACTCAACTTTAATAACCAGATCTGAAAAATAAAGTAAAATAGAAAAAAGAGAAAAACCACCTCCCCTCTTGATGGCTTTGCTGACCAAGGTATATGAGAAATCACAAAGCACTAGATTTAGAATGAAGTGTATCTGTCAGTGACTAAGTTGCCTGTCTTCTGTAATTTTTCCAGCCCCTTTGCACACACATCCCCATTCTAGACAAGGAGAAATGCATCTAAATGTGGAATTAGGATATCAGTTTACTTTCTTTCATTTCAATTCTAAAAGCTTTCTTTTCCTTCTGCAGTGAAGATAACACCCTAAACCAAAGTGGAGGTAGAGCCTAGAATTTTTTTTAGTAGAGCAACTGCCTTAAAAACCTGTTGGAAGAACATATTTAGGTTCCTAAATATGGTAGCTGGTGGATGTGAGCTGGAAAGCAGTTTTCTCCGGGAAGAACACAGGCATATGCCTGACTGCACAATCATGGGGGATGTTGGTATAACATGCTGGGGCTTGCTGAGATATCGGAGCGTGAAGAAGCTACTAAAGCTACTGTGACACTAAAGAGCGCCATGCACGCACGTGGAGTGCTTCAGCAAGGACTGTACTGACGGACCAAAGAGAATTTCAGGAAGACAGGCTAGGATAGGGCAAAGGGAGTCTTGGATACGTGTTGAAGTACTTACTACTGCCTTAAGTGGGACCAAACACAGGTAGAACTTTGGTTAAAGGAAGGGATGTAGTCCTGCCATCCTGCCTTGGCTCTGAGGGAATAGATATAACTCAGGGTTGCACAAGCAGATTATGATTTCATTACCAGAAAGTCTGATTCTCTAGAAATTCTTTTGAGCCGTGAACTTGAGACTATAAAAGTGGCTGGAGGAGCTGAAAGAGATGGCTCAGTGATTAGGAGAAGATGTTGTATCCACAGAGGACCTTCAGTTCCCAAAGCACACATGGCAGCTTATAACTGTCTATAGCGACAGTTCTGGGGGATCTGTTCTTTTCTGGCCTCTATGGGTATTGCATGTGCATGATGAACCTATTTGTAAGCAAAATTTTGATAATGCAACTTCTTTATCTGATCTGATTCATGTGATTCTTTTTCTTTTCTTTCTTTTTGAGACAGGGTTTCTCTCTGTAGCCCTAGCTGTCGTGGAACTCATTCCTATAGACCAGGCTGGCCTCAAACTCAGAGGTCCACCTGCCTCTACCTCCCAAGCATTGGGATTAAAGGTGTGCACCACCACGGCCCAATTTGATGTAATGTTTTTGAAATAACACCAAAGACTAAGCTGGTGTGGTGGTGCCCTTTGATGCCAGCGTTTGGGAGGCAGAGACAAGAGAATCTCTGTAAGTTTGAAGTTTGCTTGGTCTACAAAGTGAGTTCCAGAATAGCCAAGGCTGTTACACAGAGAAACCCTGTCTTGAAAGAAGAAAAGACCAAAGACTAGGCAAATGGTTTATCCCCTTATCCTCTAAGATATATTTCTTATAATTGCCTTTCCCTTTATTTTATTTTATGTGCATTTTATTTTATGTTTTGTCTACATGTTTCTCTGTGAGCCATGTGAGTGTCTGATGTCCACAGAAGCCAGAAGAAGACATTGAATCCCCCAGAACCATAGTTACAGATGGTTGTTAGCCATCACCTGGGTGCTGGAAATGGAGCTAGGATCCTCTGGATGAGCAGCCAGTACTTTTAATTACTGAGCCACCTCTGCAGACTATTTTTTTTCCTTTTTTAATAGAGCCACACTATGTAGTCCAGACAGGTCTTGAATTCACAATCCTTCTACCTTGTCCTCCCAAGTGCTAGTATTGCTGTTATGAACAACTGATGTGGGCTATCTTTCTGTATGCTGTGAATATGTGTTGCTTCCATTGGTTAATAAATAAAGTTGCTTTGATCTATGGCAAGGCAGGATAGAGACAGGCAGGAAATCCAAGCAGAGATACAGGAGAAGAAGGTAGGAGTCTAGGAGAAGCCAGCCAGCCGCCCAAGGAGCAACATGCCAGCAGACCGGTAATACCATGACCATGTGGCAATACATAGATTAATAGAAATGGGTTAATTTAAGTAGTAAGAGCTAGTTAGTAATAAAGCCTGAGCTGTTTGATCAAGCAGTATATAATTAATATTAAGCCTCTAAGTGATTATTTTAGAAGTGGCCGCAGGATGAGGCAGGACAGAAAAACCTCCATTTACACAACCATGCCCAGCTCTATAATTACTTCTTCTGAATAAGGCGGGATAGAAAGACAAGGGAAATTAAAGGGGTACAGAATAAGAAAGGAGTCTACTTAAAGTCTCTTGGTACCTGTGAGTAGAGAATTTCAGAACAATATTTGCAGCGAAGGTTGCTTATATAGGGACAATATTCCCCTTTTCCATACCAGAGATTGAATCTAGGGTCTCATACATGCTCAGCAAGTACTCTACCACTGAGCTACAACTCCAACTCTCAAATTCCTTCTACAGAGAACTATTTTCAAATAAGACTGTTAAAATAGCAATGAAATATACTTAAAATGGATACTAGCTGTAAAATAAAGGATAACTATGCTACAATCCACAAATCCAGAGAGACTAGGCGACAAGGAGGGTTCATGGGGGGACATCCAGATCTCCCTGGGAAGGGGAAATAAAAGAGATTTTGTGAGTGGACTGAGAGTTGATGGGGATGGGAACATGAGAGATCAGGAGGGGTGGGGGTCACGGAGTGGGGAGTGCTGAGGGGGAGTGCTGGGGGCACTTGGAGGTTGGGCAGAAGTCTGGCACAGGGCAATCTCTCAGGAGTTTATGGGGAGGACTCCAGCTTAGACTCTTAGCAATAGCAGATAAGTAGCCTGAATTGGCCTCTCCTGTGACCACATTGGTGCCTAGCCCAATTGTCATCAGAAAGGCCTCATCCAGCAACTGATGGAGGCAGATGCAGAGACCCACAACCAAATGTTAGGCAGAGTTCGGGAATCCTGTGGAGAAGGAGGAGGAGGAGAAAGGAATGTGGGAGGCAGAGGGTCAAGGACACCTCGGGAAGGCTCAAACCATCAACTAACCTGGCCTCATAGGGGCTCGCAGAGACTGAAAGGATAACCAGGGAGCATGCATGGGACTGACCTAGGTCCTCTGCATACATGTTATACTTGTGTAGCTTGGTCCTCTTGTGGGACTCGTAACTGTGGGAACAGGGGCTGTCTCTGACTCTTTTACTTGCTTTTGGGAACCTACTCCTCATACTGGGTCACCTTGCCCAGCCTTAACACATGGGGAGGTCCTTAGTCTTACTGCAACTTGATATGCCACGTTTTGTTGATACTCTTGGAAGACCTACCCTTTCCTGGATTGAGACGACGGAAGAGGAGGGGATTGGAGGGGTGGGAATGGAGGGTGGTAAGGTGGCAAGGGTGAAATGAGGGGGGAACTACTGGGAGGGGAGCCTGCGGGGGAGGCTGTGGGGGAAGCTGAGTCTTGGGATGTAAAATAAAGAGATGAATTTTAAAAAGAGAAATATACTTAAGGCCTGAAAATGCATGAGATTAAGTGTGGCATTACTTCTTTCCTACATTCAAATCTGAAAATTTCTGCCAGTTTTGTAAATAAGTCTCTAAACTTTGTTTGTAGTACAAACATCTTACTCTCCCCTGCAACCCTTGTGACTTGGGCTTTTACCTCATCAGCTGTACTTCTATTTAATACGTATCAGGATATCACCTAAGTTCCTTAGCAACCCTTTGAGATAAAAGTTCAGAACCCACCAAAATCATATACACACAAATAACAATATCACCCAATAATATGGTCTCTTATTTGCTTTTGTGTTTTGTGACAGTGTCTCATGTAGTGGAGGCTGTCACTGAATTCTTGATTTGATCCACCTTCTAAGTGCTGCTATGCCTCTTTAATATCCGACTGTTTTAGATTTGTGTGTGTGTGTGTGTGTGTGTGTGTGTGTGTGTGTGAATGTCATGTGTGAGGTTGCCAGAAGAAGGTCTCAGAACCTTTGGAACTGAAATTACAAGCACTTATAAGCCGTCTGACATGGGTGCTGGGAACTGAACTTGGGTCTTTTGGAAGAGTGCTCTTAACCACTGAGCCATCTCTCCAACTCCAGACATGTTTTTAAGACAAGGTCTCATCATATAGCCCAGGCTAGCCTCTCATTTTTGATTGTCCTACCTTAGCCTACCACACACTGGAATTACAGGTGTACATCAGATTTTAGACTGAGAGGAATATGCAATGCAGCTAGCCTAGAAGCTGAAATGCATTGAGTCATGAATTCCTGTCCTTCCTGAGCCAAGAGGCAGGCCAAACGTTGAGGAGAGAGTATGGAGTGGCACCCACTTAAGTCATCTTTTATGTCTAGAACACGAGACATTTTTACTTGTAGGAAGTTCTCCTGTGGGAGATTTGGCACCGAGGCTCTGCTGGAGCAAGTGCTTGTAGAATGATGGAAAGCAACACTGTTCTCAGAAACAAAGAGACTCTGGACGTTTTTGCAAGGAAAAGATTGCTTTCTCTAGCTGATTCCTATGGAAGTGGGCTTTAAAAGCCAATTTTTTCCCACATCCACTGTAGCTCCTGTTCGAATTAATAGAAATAAACTCAATCTCCAAGTAATTTGTTAAAATTAAATTTTCATCATTTTGGTGCCTAGTAGGGGGAACTGAGTTCATCAAAAGATCATACCCAGTGGACACAGAATTCCAAACTAAAATATTCTCAGAATGACACCATCCCATCCTGAGGAAAATGCAGACTTCACCTAGACTAGGAATGTGATAGTGGGAAGCCAGGTAAGGCTTCCCTAGAGCAGGCATGGTCTAGGCCAAGCGTTGGGTTAGATGTTGAGAAGGGCACACAAGAAAAGGAAGAATGTGTATAAAGGGCCACGATACTAAAAGAGAAATACTGAACACTATAATCTCCAATTTGAAATTCACAAATATCAAAGGTTCCTAATATCTAAAATCCCCCAAATATTCTGGAAGAAATAATTTAAAACTTCATTGAACACATTTATTTACATTTTAAAAGAACATCAATTTGAGAAGCATATGAAAACATGACAGAACACTTTATAGGTTGCTTTGCACATTAAAATCAGAAAAAAAAACATACATATTTTTGTAAGCATAAATACTCAGGTGTTGCAGGTGAAAGCAATATAATAAACATTAAAAAGAGTACTGGCATCCAAGATGTTCTATAATGAATATTTTAAGGAAAGAGGGAATATTCTTTGAGTGGATTTATCATATGAAAGACCATATAGACTACTTATAAATGGAGGCTTTCAAACTAAACAGAAAGATGCTCATTGCTTTGTGAAGAGTTCAATTAAGGTAACTAAATTAACAGAGTACAAGGCATAAGAAGATTGCACGGGTGTAAGAGCCATGTGCAGACAAACCATATTCAAACATAAATAGACCAAGAAGTAAGTGTATAAATGCATATAACTGTGGTTAGTAATTGAGTGAACCCAGATTTGTAACTACTGTTATCAAAATACTGTGGGACATAACCTCTTTTGTATTTGTGTGTGTGTGTGTGTGTGTGTGTGTGTGTGTGTGACTATGCAGCACACAAGTTCATTTGGGATTTGCTAGAAGCCCAGGCTGATCTCAAACACACCATCCTCTTCCTTGTCTCCTGAGTGCTAAGATGATATGCCTATCCACTATGGGCTAATCTCAGAGGTTACTTTTTACAACTTCAGTTTTTTTTTTTTTTTGTGTTGTAGGCCTATTCAGATTTTTTTCCCTGAGTGAGTTTTGAGTTTGTGTCTTTTTAGGTTTCATATAGGTTATCTAATTTGTTAACAGTGTTGTTTAACATGTTTCTAGAATCCTTTTTATTTCTGTAATACCAGTGAGATATCCCCGCTTTCATTTCTTCTTTTTAAAAAAAGTCTTTAATTTTTGACAGTTTCATTCATGCATACAATATATCTCAATCTTCTGTACTTCTAACTCCCACTATACTCCCCAACACATTTCCTTCCCACTTCCATCTCCTCCATGACCAAGGCAACTTATAAAAGAAAGCATTTAATTGGGGCTTGCTTAGAGTTTCAGAGGTTTAGTTGATAAGCACTATGGTGTGGAGCATGGCACCAGGCAGGCAGGCATGGTGCTGGAGAAGTTGCTGAAAGCTCACATCTGATATGCAAGTTGCGGCGGGGGGGGGGGGAGGGGGGAGACAGAGACAGAGACAGAGACAGAGAGACAGAGAGAGATATCCTATTATGGGCTTTTGAAACCTCAAAGCCAACCTCTAGCAATACACCAAGTGTGTGGGTGGGTGGGTGGGGGGTGTCAAGCATTCAAACATATGAGCTTATGGGATCAATTCTCATTCTTACCACCACAATATAGATGTCCCATTGATCTGAGCACTCAACAGCCACTTATTCTCAGCTCTTGGACCAATTATGAGTCATTGCACTAACTGCTACCCACTGCAGAAAGAAGCTTCTCTGGCCAATGTTCAGAGCTATAACCATAAATATTTAGAAGGCAGTTTGATAACATGTTCGTTTAAGAGAAAAATATTAGTTGATTCCTTATCCCCACCCCTGCCAAGGCCTGTGACTTCCCAAGCCATGGACTTTTGACTAGGTTTACAGTACCAGACATGAATTACAAGCTGCGGAGAGGCAGTTCTCAAACCCAATCCGAGCCTTCATGTTACTATTGTATCAGTGGGAATATCTTGCCTAGCAGGTCAGTCTTGTAGCACCCAGGGTTCAGCACTGGGTAATACCGTTGATGACTTTTCTCCTCCAAGGGCTTATATAGCACCTTCCAGAACTGTGAAAGCTAGCCTGCAGGGAGGAAGTTTTTTTAGCTTAATTCCAACTTCATTTCTCTACATCTAGCAACCAAATGTGTTGTGTCATTAGCAATAAGATCTTACCATTTAGTTCTGGTGGGTAACCTGTAGGGAGGTATCTCATGCCCGGCACTGAGATTTTCATTTAATAATCCATGCCTTTTGGGGAAAGTATTGTTTACAATGCAGGGTAGCTGTGCTCATACTCTTCTATGAAAAATTACATTTTAAAATTAGCTTACAAAGCAGTGGGTTTCCACAAGAGATTTCTATACATCCTTAGTTTTTAAACCAAGACAATTGACAAAATTGATTAAAAACAAAACAAAACAATAATTCATTCACTATTCATGAATAGAACCCAATAACGGTTAGCTTAAGTAATTTTATCTTTTGTTGTTTGAGACAGGTCTCACTATGTAGCCCTGGAAATTGCTATGAGACCAGGTTGACCTTGAGCACACAGAAATCCATCTGCCTTTGCTGGTATTAAAGGTGTGTTCCACTATGCCCAGCCAAGAATTGTATCTGTTGCCAATCCAAGTGTACAAAAAGAACATCTCATTATTGAAGAATTTCAACATTTGAATACACACTCCCAGTGCTTACACACAAGGACAATGTTGTAATATGTGCCTTCTAGAGTTAAATTTGCAACAAAATTCATAAAATAAATTAGAACTTTCTGAAACTCTGTATAACTCTCCAGAACTGCAAGTGATATATAAATGAAAAGCATAACAAGAAAACTGTAAACAATAAAGATGCCAGGCATGGTGGCCCACACCTGTAATCCCAGTACCCTGGGGGTGGAGGGCAGAGGAGCAAAGGGTTGATGCTAATGATAATAATAACAACACTGACAATTTAAACTAGCAGGAAAAAACTAAGAAGAAAAATAGAAACGTCCAAATTAGTTGTTTTGACATAATTATGACATATGGAAGAATTGTACTACAAGAAGAGAATATGAGCAATTATATAGTGAGACTCCATGCAAGGTCATCAGCTACTAGATTCTGAAGTCTTGTATTAGCGCAAATAACTGCTCCTTTCCTTTAGGGCATAGCTTCTTGAAGAATATTACACAGTCACATTTATTTTCTGTTGGGTACTACTCTTCTAAAAACCCTTTTAGGATTCCATGATCAGTGGAATTTTCTCATCATCTGTGCAATGTTTCTATGTTGTTTTGGGCATAGGGAAATCCATTCCACACTCACTCATACATAGATCACAGACTTGGCAAAAATAATACTGATGAAGTCAGCGAGATGGCTCAGCAGGATTGATGCCAAGCCAGACAACCTGAATTTGGTCTTCAGGCCCCAAATAGAAGGTGAGAACCACTCCTGAAATTGTCCTCTGGCCTTCACCTGTTTACAATGGAACTCATGTGGCAATCATGTGGCACACACATTAAATGCAATTTAAAAACTATAATAATAATATAGATGATCAAACTGCAACATAGTTCCTTAAGCATCTTCTTGTCCTATGGTGCACATAATTATTTTAGAATCAGCCAGTAACTTCACTGGCATTTTTTTTTTAGGTAAATTTAGCTCTGAGTTATTGAGTCCCTACTAGAATTTCATCACCTGGAATGATACATTTTCAATCTAATTTTTCATCATTGGTACGTTATATGAGCAGGCCTTTCTCCAAACATAGTTTTCTGTTTCTCTCCTATAGTCTTTGTTTTCAAGAGTTTGGTTTTCAGCATTTTCAGCATTTGGAATAATAATCTTTTAGTATGGGGATTCAAAATGGAGGATTTTAGACTTTAGGAATTTGGGTCTTCTGTGATTTCAGCACTTGGGATTATAGCTTTTGGGGATTATGATTCCTGCTGGAAATCAAAAGACTTGGGTTTTGATAAAGACATCCTACTTAGAGCTGAGCACTCCAAAGTTTCTCATTCTCTGCACATTGTCCAGTTTTGGGTCTCTGTGTAAATTTTCATCAAGGCTCAGGTATGTATGCAGAGGAGGCATAAAGATTGTAAGAGCCAGAGTCGTGAATGACTTGAAGGAGACAAGGCCTTCCAGGCACAAAAGGACTGATGCACATGGGAATTCAAGGAGACTGTGGCAGCATGCACAGGGCCTGCACAGTTCCAAGCCAAATAGGGTCCCAGCACCAAGAGGGAGTGGTGGACATGAGCTCCCACCCCTAACCAAGAAGCTGAGTATATTGACCACACCTCAGGGCAGGCCCTACACCCAGGAGTAGTTGGCCTATACCAAATGGACTCCATGTTTGTTGTATACTTTTTGTTTCGATATTCTTTGTCTTACTGGGTTTTTTGTTTGTTTTGATTTTCATTATTTGTTTGGGAAGGGGAGAGAGAGAGGGAGAGGAGAGGAGAAGAGAGAGAGGAAGGGGGAGAGAGAGAGAACATAAAATTGGATGGGTAGGAAAGTGTGGAGGATCTAGGAGGAGCTGGGAGAAAGGAAATACTATGATCAAAATATATGGTATAAAATTTTTAATTTAAAAAAGAAAATGAAAGTAGGCAGGAACAAAGGCAGTGACGGCAAAACCTTAAATGAGATTGGGCCCATGGTAGACATTTGGATCTTTTCAGCCTTGCATATTGAAAACACAAGCTGCAGTTTGGAGAACACGCTGGAGGAAACAGAACGAAGGACAATATTGTTCGGGCTTCTGTGTGGCAGAAAGGTGAGAAATGGTTGCATGCAGTGCAGTCACCTTCCGTGTTTCCACTCCACCTTCTTTCCCTACTCTATGTTCCGAGAAGTCAAACTTGTGTTAATTGTAGAACACTATCCCTTCCTCTCCAGCTTCTGCTTTAGTTTGGCCAATGGGAAACCCCTGATATAAAAATCTCAAATCTGCCCTCCCTCTCCCTCTCCCCCTCCCCCTCCCCTCCCCCCCCCCCCTCCTCCTCCTCCTCCTCCTCCTCCTCCTCCTCCTCCTCCTCCTCCTCCTCCTCCTCCTCCTCTTCTTCTTCTTCTTCTTCTTCTTCTTCTTCTTCTTCTTCTCTCCTCTCTCTCTCTCTCTCTCTCTCTCTCTCTCTCTCTCTCTCTCTCTCTCTCTGTCTGTCTCTGGTGTGTGTGTGTGTGTGTGTGTGTGTGTGTGTGTGTGTGTGTGTGTGTGTGCTGGGGATAAAATCCGGCCTCTTGCATGCTAGGTAAGAATTTTAACCCCGAGCTACACCTCTAGTCCCACGTGACTCCATAGTTTTTAGTAACTGCTCCTTGACTGCTCCCTTCAGGCTTGTGGGTGGTGATATTTACTCTCAGGGCTTTCTATAATTTCTACTTGGTATGATTTCTCTGAACTTAACCCTGGTGTAAAGAATTCCTCTCCCAATCCTTCTAGTTTGAATGTGTCATATTGTTTCCTGTTGGTGCCTTGCCCAGGTAGCAGGATATGAAATGAATGAATAGATTAGAGATTGAGTTGGGAAATAACTTAGCAAGGTGGTTGACGATGAAAGGGGCATTATTTACAGACATGAAAATGTTACTTACAGCATTCTAATTTTTTAAAAATAAATTATTTATTTTACATCCTGGTGGCAGTTTCCCCTCCCTTCTTTCCTCCCAGTCCCACCCGCACCCTTCCCGTTTCCATCCCCCCCATCCAGCCATTTGGATTTTTATGGCAAATAAAACAGATGACGTGGGCTCTTAGCTGGGAATGACAATGTTTGTTGCATTTTAGTTACTTTTTCATTGCTATCTGACAGAAAGAAGATCTGGCAATCTCCAGACCTGTGTCTTATACCTTGCATATTACTACAAAAATGTTTCTCCTACCAGAGTCCAAAACTAAGGGAATGCAGAAAAGATACAAAAAAACCAAGAGAATGCTGAAAATACTTTTATTTGTAAAAGTTCTCCACACAGATCCAAGCAGTTAGGAAAAACCCAGAGCTCAACTTACTTCCTTGGGGCAGTGCATTCTCATCGCTACAGTTCAGAATTTAGCGCTATTTGTCTAATTGTCATTTAACTGAAGGAATATTTTGATATGTGGCAGGATAGTAGTGAACACTTAGGCAATAGGAACCAAAGGGATTAATTTGGGCAGACGAGGACTACTAGGAATAGAGTGATGGGAATGAAACTCTAGTAGGCAGAATAATACCCACTCTACCACAAGATGTTGGAGAACCTGTGAACATGCAACCTTACCTAGAAAAGGAGACTTTGTAAGTGGAATAAAGTTAAAGTGAGATGGAAAAAGAATCTTGGATTATTTATATTATGTTGCCCTCTGACCTACATACACACACACACACACACACACACACACACACACACACACTGTGGCACTTTCACACACAAATGAAAAGGTATTATAAGATATAATCAAAGATAATTAGTAATGTCTTTTCACTAATAGGTAACATCAGGAAGGACTCATTCTTGATGCTTTTACTAAATTTCACATATTTACCAAATGTTCCACAATGAAAGTATAGTTTTCTGATTAACTACAAGATAAAAAGTAACATATTAACAGTTTTAAGATTCCATGATAATATGTACCACTAGATTTATCATAGACCTAGAACAAAAACTTGCATTATACTTTAAGCATTATTTTTTGGAAATCAGGTTTGGCTGTATAATTGGTGGGCCCTGTATAAAATGAAAACACGAGCCTCCTATTCAAGTATTATTCCAAATTCCAGCACTGCAAAAGTAAAGTGAACATTAAATGGAGTGTAAACCCCTTTGAATCACAGAGTTTTATTTGACTGGATTGGTCTTTTACCTATTAAGTAAGTCCTGCTTGTAATCATTGCCATGTATAAATACAATGGACATTGCTTGACATTAAGCAAGCAGTGTGAGCATTGAAGTTGATTTTGAACATTTCAGTGATGAGTGACATGTGTTGAGTAACACCTTTGTCATATTTTGGTGTTTTATTCTTCCTTTTATATTTTGGACAATGATTATGAGTTTGACTGTGTCACCTGACAGCAAAGTTACTTTAAAAATGTAAAGCATTTAGTCAGTTCTTTGGTTCTTTCCCCAGAGCTACATGTTTCACATCGTGCAATCAATAAACAATGGCTAAGCTGTCAATGACTAAATCCAGCCTTGGTGCTGTCCCCAGAATCTCTCACCTCCACAGACTGGAATACTTTCTTCGACCGACAAAAACAAAATAAAAATATTTGCCCCTCAAGTTGGTGCTTAAAAGATTGGCCTTTGGTATGACTCAAATTTCTTCTTGGCATCATGTTTAAATTGTTCCGAAGAGCTTATTTGTCTTGTTATGAAGGAAATAATTTACTCAAAGTCTCAATTCAGAGGAATACTAAATAAAGTGAGATCCTCGAGTTAAAGGATGCCCTGGCAATCCAAATTCTTCTTCATTGCACTGTGTCTTTAGCTCTACTTCCTATTTAAGTGAAGGATAATCTTTCCCTAGAAATCTTTTGAAATCTAATTTTATTTTTTACTGAATTGATTTTTTAACGGATACAGGAAACAAAAATTGTCCATATTTATGGGATACCAAATGATGATGTTTCAATATGTGCGTAAATTGCATAGTGTTTAAATCAGGTTAAACACATTTATCTCCAGAAACATTTATCATTTCTTTATGGTAAAAATACTCAAAATCCCCTTTTCTGGGTTGTTGAGATGGCTCAGCAGTAAAGGTGCTTGCCTTGTAAGCCTGGAAACTTGAATTCAACTCCTAGAATCAATGTAAAGATGGTAGGAGAGAAGCTGTTCTCTGGTATCCACACATGTGAAATCCCTTATAATGCCCTTATATATGATGATAATACATAAGTCCCTTTTCCTAGTTTTAAAAAATAAACAGTGCATTATTGCTATCCATACTCACCTAACTATACAATAATACATTAGTATAATAGTCTTTTTTGGTCCCTTCTCTGGTCCAGTCCCTGCCCTATGTTTCTGTAGTAACCCAAACACATATTTGTTATAGTACCCCTCCCATTGTGATAAAATGATGTTCTTCCCACTAGGCTATGATAGAAACCAACATATACTACTCAAATTCACCAGCAGCAAGAAGAGTGCTCAGCCCCTTCAAGGGCTGCTTCTGTTCGAAAGAATCCTCTTGTACTAGGTAATATGACACAGAGAATTCCCCCTCCATCTCAGATTCCTTCCTAGAAGCCCACAGTCCATGGCTGACCAAGCTAGGGATGTCTAGCTTCAGTCAGCACAGGCAGATTCATAGCAATTCAGACGGACAGTTCTTGCCCCCAGAGCTCCCCGCAGACTCGGGTAACAGTCAGCAGTTCTCTTTTGATCCAGTGTCACCCTCTCCCCTGCTTCACACTCATCTTACAGATACTGATTCCCACTTCCATCTCAAGGTCTGCTTTTGGAAAATGTAGTCTACAGCACAGGTTCTGAGTTCTTGGTTTCATTTACCTTGGTATTCATGACCCTTAGTACCTTCTAAGGCCACAGTTCACACTCAATAAATGCTGGTTGAACTGAACAGTGTATTATGGACTAAAAACACACAGCATTGTTCTCTTTTCTCCCTTTCCCTGTCACAGTTGTATGATGAAAATCATTGTGATGCTTTTTAATGTTGCTAGATAACCAATAAAGAAAATGTAATAAAGTGATGCTGAAATATCTTTAAGCAAGTTATTCAGCCAATATAATCTTTATGTGTTATCTGTATAATCTAACATGATAATATCAGAATTTTAATATAGTATTAGACTTTGCCAGTCTCTTTATATACTGTTAAAGTAGAGCCTTTGTTAAGCCCTGGGAAATGTTTATTGTTGGTAGAAATGAAGGCAATCCCCAAAGTGCCTTTTAATATGAAGAATGCAGCACGAATTCTTAGTTATGGGTTTTCCTTATGATACATTCTTGTTTGTTTGTTTTTGAAAGGATGCTTTAGAATAGAAGTCAGGTTGGGATGAATTGATGGAAGCAATGAAGAGAAGAAATAACAAGTTGCTAGCAATGTCAAGAAGCCTTGAGTGATGTGATACTGTGAAATCAGTTCCCACTGCAATTAGGATTGGGAAGAAAATTGAAAGAAAAATCAAAAGAAGATGAGATGAGTGCCAAACAACATCCCTACTAACAACCTCCTTCAAAGCCATGAAAAAATACCTTTCCAATAATCAAAAACCATGGTCAGTACAGAAGCTTTGATTTCCAATTCATAGGCAATAAATCAATATAAATGCAACAGATTTTGCAGCTCAAAATATGTCAGAACTCAAGGGATAGTGGCATTCAGACAAGATCAGGCACATTCCAGATATAGACAGCGAGGGGTGTTCAAATGCCGGAAGGCAAGAAGAGGCAAATTGGGGTAGTATTAGGGATCTGAGAGAGTGGATCCCTACTCATAAAAGAGAACTGATCAATTTGCAAAATAATAAGTATCTTATTACTTGATGGAAATTTTAATAAAAGTAAATGGTATAATTTTCAAGCTTTTCAAAAATGTTTATTCAAAACAATGTTTCAGCACAAACTATAGCAACTAAAGTTGAAGGGAAGAAGGGTTAGGTTGTACCTGAGGAACCCAAGGGATGCTTGGCCCAGTAAAATCATTCTGTGTTATACAGTAATGATGGTCACATGATGTCATGATTCTAGAAAAATCCATAGAGTGTATGACACCAAGTGGTGAAAAACTAAGGACATTAGTAAATAATAATTTTTTTTTTTTTGGTTTTTCAAGACAGGGTTTCTCTGTGTAGCTTTGCGCCTTTCCTGGATCTCACTCTGTAGCCCAGGCTGGCTTCAAACTCACAGAGATCCGCCTGCCTCTGCCTCCCAAGTGCTGGGATTAAAGGCGTGTGCTACCACCGCCAGGGAGTAAATAATAATGTGCTAAGATTGATTCATCATGTACCATTCTATTAACGCTTGTACCATTCTTTTTTATTATTATTAAGAGATTTTGGTGGGGGGCTGGAGAGATGGCTCTGAGATTAAGAGCAGTGGTTGCTCTTCCAGAGGTCCTGAGTTCAATTCCCAGCAATCACATGGTGGCTCACAACCATCTGGAATGGGATCTGATGCTCTCTTCTGGTGTGTATATACATAATAAATAAATCTTTAAAAAAAAGAGATTTTCTATTCATTTTACATACCAACCACAGATACCCCTCACCGACTTCCCAGTCTCCTCCCCCAACCCCACCCATTCCCACCTCCTCCAAGGCAAGATCTCCCATGGGGAGTCAGCAGAGCCTGGCACATTCAGCTGAGGCAGGTCCAAGCCCCTCCACCGTGCACCAAGGCTGAGCAAAGTGTCCCACCATAGGCACTAGGCTCCAAAAAGCTGGCTCATGCACCAGGGATGGGTCCTGATCCCACTGCCTGGGGGCCCCCTAAACAGTTCAAGCTAAACGACTATCTGGCCTATCCAGAGGGCCTAGTCCAGTACCATGGGGGCTCCTCAGCTATTGGTCCACGGTTCATGCATTTCCACTAGTTTGGCTAGTTGTCTCTGTACTTTTTCCCATCATGGTCTCCGTGTCCCTTGCTCATAGAATCCCTCCTCTCTCTCATCGATTAGACCACTTGTACCATTCTAAAGCTAGACATTAGTAGGGTGGATGGGAGGGGGGAAGGGCATATAGCGGAACTCTCAATACTTACTGTTCAATTTTCCTATAAACTGAAAATTTCTGAGAGAGGAGATACAGCTCAGCTGTTAAGAGCACTCACGCTCCACAAATGCATGTGCTACACACACACACACACACACACACACACACACACAGAGAGAGAGAGAGAGAGAGAGAGAGAGAGAGAGAGAGAGAAAGAGAGATACACATAAATAAATATAAATATCCAAATCTGCTCTAAAATGAAGATCTATTCACTTAAAAACAAACCCCTTTTCTGCCAATGTTAATGGTGCTAAAACTGAAATGAACAAGTTTTGCTATGGTCTTCCAGATCTTTCTCCTGTTGCTGGGTCCCAAAGTGTGTATATTTAAGTCTTTGGTGAATATTGATAAATAGGTCTCTAGGAAGCTTTCTTATTTGTACTTACTGCATAAGAAAGGGTAGCAGTTATTCATGGTGCCTTTCCCAAATCTCCTCACTCTTACCACTTTAGAGTGACATTGGCCTTCAATTTTTTTCTAGCCTCCAAGGCTTACTTTACCATTCATGACTAGGTCAGAAGTACAAATACTCGCTATTGGTGCAAATTGCAATTTCCTCCCACCTTTGGCCGTACTGCTTGGCTTTTTAGATGCTGTTTCTGGAGGAGGCTATTTTGAGAGCACACTTGGAAAGAGTTTCAAAATTGTATAATGAGTTTTGCCTCCTTTAAGTTATAACAATAATACTGGGTGGAAAAGTCATTTATTTTCACCCAATATTTTAGGTGCTGCATGTGACAACATTGTTTGGATGACTGTGGATTAGAAATCGGTAGTCACATCATTAAAGATTGTAAATTCAATGAGGTGTGGTGTCACCATATCCCTGAAATCTCAGCACAAGGGAGGTAGAGGGAGGGACATCATGAATTTAGGGGCAGCCTGAGTTTCATTTAGCTTCCCTGGCCAGCCTGAGCAGCTAAGTAGTGAGACTCTGAATTAAAAATCCACAGACAAAATGTAAGCAAAACCAAAATACCTAAAACCAAACAAACCACCACAACAAAGGATTATAAATACCTGTACAGTCGTGACTTTAGAAGAAAATGATACTGCATAAGAAAGGGTAGCAGTTGTTCATGGTGCCTTTCCCAAATCTCCTCACTCTTACCACTTCAGAGTGACATTGGCCTTCAATATTTTTCTAGCCTCCAAGGCTTACTTTACCATTCATGACTAGGTCAGAAGTGCAAATAAACTAATGCTTTCCTGGGAACATGGCTTAGTCAATGAATGACAGTAATCCATGGTGTACTTCAGCTATCTGGTCCCTTTTGAGAAACATCTCTGAGGGGGGTGTGTGTGTGTGGGGGGGGTGTATGTGTGCCCTGTGGCCATCCCAAGTTCCTTAGTGGAACTGAATTCAAATTGCTCATGGTAAAAACAGATGGTTTTGTTATGTCTTTCTTCTTTTCTGCCTCATTTCTCTACTCAGCTACTGAGTGGTTTGTTTACCTTCCAAATAAACCATGTGACATTCTGCCCTTGCTTCAGGTCCTGCTTCTGAAGGAACCCAAATCTAAAACCTAATGTACATTTTGTTGTTGAGACAGGATCTCACTATATGACTCAGTCTGGTCTCAAACTTGAGATCTTTCTGCCTCACCCTCCTGAGTGCTGGGATCATAAGTGTGAACACCAAGCCCCACTAATCTAACCTGCACTCAGGTGCCTTTCTGGTGAATTGCCCTGTAATTGATCCTTACTCCTATGTTGCTTTCACAAACTTGGAAAAATTACAATTCACAAGCAATAGTAAACTGCTATGATTTTCTTCTAAAATGTATCTGAAATTCAGAGAATTTATAGTACGCAGTGGAACCTTAGCTTTAAATGATTAAAGGAAACTTGGCAAACAGTCAATGATATTTATTCTCTCACAGCTTAAAAATAATCTTTGCCTGAAGTGTAAAGGTTATTGTTCTCATTTGAATGTTGTGCTTTCTCCCTGTCACATGTGAGGTGTGACAGATACATGTGCCCTTTGTTCTCTGGGACTTTTTAATATGCAATAATTATCACACACAGACTACAGTTCTATGTCTTCACAGCCCTCTCTCCTCTCATCTGATTGCTGCATTTAAATGACCCAGTGGTCTCTTCTCTTTTGTGTTATTCCACCCGAGGAATGTGAGTACAAATATTTAGGCTTCATTGGATTTTCTAAACTTAAATCCATCCAATGGCGAAACTGAAAAGCTTTCTTTGTCTCCAGTGGATTGATTAAGCATGGAATTCCATAAAGCTACCACAGTCCTGTGAACTGTGAGGCTACAATATATTGAGTTAATTTGTTTTGACAAAACTTTGTAGGTTCCATTATATGTAGTGATTTTCAGATCTAGTGCAGTGACACTTTCTGTAGCAAAATAATTTCATTCAAAAGCTAGCATGCAAAGTGGAACTTTCTTCAGGTTTATTTTTTCACACATTTATATAATGAATTGTAGTAATTTTCATCCCCTATTCCTGTCCCCCATCCCCATCCCTCTCCTGCTGGAACCCTCTTCAACCAGTCACATCTCTTCCTTTTGTGTGTGGCCACTGAGTTGAGTTACAGTTTCTTGTCATAGCATGGGTGGGAGGTTATTTTTTTGGGCAAGAGCAACTTCACAGTGGCTATACCACTGAAGAAAATAACCTCCCCCTGTTGTGGAATATTAGTTTAAGATGTGTTACATTCATTTATGCTGTGGAATATTTAATGATGCAAAGATGTGTTGCATTTTTTATGTTGCATTTGTTTAACTCTGTAAAGCTGTGTTACTTTAGCTGTCTAAAACATCTGATTGGTCTCATGAAAAGCTGAACAACCAATAGCTAGGCAGGAGAGAGAAATAGGTGGTGCTGGCAGAAAGAGATTAAAAATAGGAGGAGAAATCTAGAAGAAGGAGAAAGAGAAGTGAGAAAAGGAGAAGAGAACACTAGAGGCCAGCCACTCAGCCTCACAACCAGCCATGGAGTAAGAAGGAAAGAAAAATACATAAAATAAAGAAAGGTAAAAAGCCCAGAGGCAAAACACAGAAGAGAAATGGGTTAATTTAAGTTAGAAAAGCTGACTAGAAACAGGCCAAACTAAGGCTGGGCATTCATAAGTAAGAATAAGTCTCCCTGTGATTATTTGGGAGCTGGGTGGTGGTCCCCCAAAGAGTCCAACTACATCCTCCAACAACTGTTAACTGCCAAAAGTCTCTCATGGGCTTCACTCCTCCATGGATGATGAAATGTTGGTAGGACCCAGTTTTGTGCAGTTTTTGTTCATATAACCATGACTGCAGTGAATTCGTGAATGTAACACCTAGCTCCTATCTAGAAGACATCTTTTTTGCTCTACAGCTCTCCATCTGCTGGCTCTTACATTCTTCCGTGACATTCCCTGAGTCTTGGATGGTGTTATATACCCCATCCCAAATAGGGCCAAGTACTTCACCCCTTCTTATTCTTGGCACTTGGCAAGTTATGGGTTTCTGCATTAGCTGCTGCTGGCCTGCTGCAGTAAGAAGCTTCTCTGATGAAATCTGAGCACATCCCTAATCTATGGTTGTAAACACAAGCATTTAAAGACAGTTTGACAACATGACCATTTATCAAAGCAATAGTAGTGGGTTTCCACTTAGGGCCTATGACCTCCTCAGCCATAGGCTCTTGATGAGGGTTACTGTTGTATTTTAATGACTTAAGTTTCTACCCTCTGCAGGTGTTGAGGCAGAGGAAGGGCATAGGTGTGTGCACACACCCCCCTCAGAGATGTTTCTCAAAAGGGACCAGATAGCTGAAGTACACCATGGATTACTGTCATTCATTGACTAAGCCATGTTCCCAGGAAAGCATTAGTTTATTTGCACTTCTGACCTAGTCATGAATGGTAAAGTAAGCCTTGGAGGCTAGAAAAATATTGAAGGCCAATGTCACTCTGAAGTGGTAAGAGTGAGGAGATTTGGGAAAGGCACCATGAACAACTGCTACCCTTTCTTATGCAGTATCATTTTCTTCTAAAGTCACGACTGTACAGGTATTTATAATCCTTTGTTGTGGTGGTTTGTTTGGTTTTAGGTGTCTTGGTTTTGTTTACATTTTGGAAACTGGATTCTTTAGAAATTGTGTGACAGAAAAAGACATATACAATTTCAGAGGAAAAGAGACCTAAACCACTCTTTGCTTCATACTCATAGGGTAGTTTTTATTTGCAAAGGAAAATAAATTTAAAAAGGAGAGCTCTGTCAGGGTTAGAAGAGATTCTGGAGGAAGAGCACCTAATAAGGCCTAAAGCTACTACTGATGGTCCACATGTGGTTTGTTCTGGTGCCAAATGGAAGGTCATGGTTGTGGGGGGACAGTACAAGCATAACAGAATGAGTCATTTTGCATGCTAGACACTCTTCAGCTATAGTTAAATCTCACAGTTGCCTGGCTCTAAGAGAAAGCAGGGTGCCTTCAAGGACAGAGCAAAGCAACTGTTGAGAAAGCATCTTACCTGACCCTGGGGGCCTGCTCGGGTTTTTTTCTCCTGCTTACAGTGTCTTTCCTAGCTGGCTCTCCCCCTGCAGCATAACACCAGCAGGCTGCCTCTGAGGAGAAAGGGATCAAAGCGGCTGTGATCTGCAGGAGCTTCTGTGTGTAAATCCTGGAAGCCTTTCATGCAGATGCTGTCTGGGAAGCTAGTCTTTGAAAACCTTTTTGCTGAAGGTTTGAGGATAAACTTGGTTTTCTTGGTGTTAGACAGCTCATGTGGGTCATGCTGATTGATACTGAGATTCAGTCTCTGTCCCATGCTCTCATAATTCAGTGACAGTCTCCACACTCAATTCAGCTTCCAAAATACAGTTGCTTAAAGAAAATAGAGGATGGTTAGTTAATATGTTCTGGTTAAAAGTATAAAGATGTAAGTTCTATAGAAAACAATAAACTACTCTGGATCGTGGTGGCATACACCTTTAATCCCAGCACTCAGGAGGCAGAGGCTGGTGGATCTCTTGTGAGTTCGAGGTCAGCCTGGTCTACAGAGTGAGTTCCAGGACCGCTGGGGCTACACAGAGAAACCCTGTCTCGAAAAACAAAAACAAGAAAGCAAAAAAGAAAACAATAAACTTAATCTACCTACTTGGTATGAGCCAAAAGTAGTAACACCTTTTGTCTATTTGGGATATTCCACCCCCCCCACCCCCCCCCCGCCCCGTGCCATATGACTTCTTATATTACTTATCCTTCTAGTACTAAATTCTAAATGTTTTGTTCTTCATACCTTTCTTAGCGGCTTCCACTTGCCTTTATTTTTTCTTTGCTATTACATTTTGAACTTTATAGCAGTGATATAAATTAAAGTTTTAGATTAATTAATTGTGTGTATGTACTTGAACATGCCATGGTGAGTGTGTGTGTGTGTGTATAGGTCAGAGGATAACTTGCTGGAGTCAGCTCTATCTTTCCACGAGATTCCCAGGGATCAAACTCAGGCTTGGCAGAAAGTGAGCCATCTTATTTGCCTTGTAAATTTTAATGTTAGTTCCTCAAATCAGAACCTCAGAAATAAGTCTGTGTCCCTTGCCAAATAAAGGGATTTTTGTTTGCAAATATTGTCCTTGTTTCTTGAGCCTCTTCTTCCCTTCCCTTGTGTTCTTCCATCTTGCAAGTCTCTCACACACATATTCCATATTCACATGATTCAAAAACCGCATAGAGTCGGGAGGGGGATGTGCTGGTGAGGGTTTGGGTTTGGGTTTGAGGGAATTTAGGAGTGGTGTGGATATGCTCTAAACACAATATATTCATGTATACCATTCTTCAACAATAAATATGAAATACATTCTATTTTTAAAAGTCAAATAGGTACATATGTTTACATAGTGAAAATTTCCTACTTAATTCCTATTCTCACTCATTCAGTTCCCCTGGCTGAAATGGCCATGATACCAGTGTGTGAATGTGTGTGTGTGGGGAGGGAGAGAGAGAAGGAGGGAGGAAAAGAGAGAGAGAGACAGAGAGAGAGAGACAGAGAGAGAGAGAGAGAGAGAGAGAGAGAGAGGGGGGGAAGGAAAAGGGAGAGGGAGGGAAGGAAGGAGAGGGGGGGGAAAGAGAGAGAGAGAGAGAGAGAGAGAGAGAGAGAGAGAGAGAGAGAGAGAGAGATGGGGAAGGAAAAGGGAGAGGGAGGGAGGGAAGGAGGGAGGGAGGGAGGGAGAGAGAGAGAGAGAGAGAGAGAGAGAGAGAGAGAGATTGTATGTATATATATTATGAGCATACAGGTTTTAGCACACACATGTAGGTTATATATTTTTCCTTTACCTATAAAGATGATAATGTGTTATGAATACTGCTCTGTAATTTCATTTTTTCCACTTACAAATGTGAAATAATCCCATTTTAATGCATAAAGAGACTCCTTATTCTTTTTAATGGATTTATAGCATTCCCTGGCATGCATATGTCATGGTTTATTTAACTAGCTCCTTATTGATAAAAAATTAGAATGTCTCCATTGTTTTCTATTACATGCAGTGCTAAAAAGCATAGCTATGTACTTCATTTTTTCCCTGAGAAAATGTCTCTAGAATACATTTATAGAAGTAAATGATAGGTCAAAAGTAATATGCTTAATATGCTTTGCAATTTTGATAGATGTGGACCAATTGTCCTTCGCAGAATTATCCCTATTGAGTACTGCCTCTGCATCTGAATCTTACTTGTACATTTTTCTGCTTTTTACTCATCGGCCAGATCAAGGTCCTTCTTAGGTTAGTGACTATTCTTTATTCCCAGCATTATACTAAATAATTGGTTATTATCTCAAATAGTGATACATATTTAATTTATTTTTGTGATTTTGGGGATCAAACCCTGGGACCATCAGCATGACAGGCAAAAATATCACTGAGCTACAGCTTCAACCTTTTCCCCCCTCCTTTTTTATGACAGGATCTCACTCACTTTGTATTCTTGCTGTCCTGGAACTCACTCTGTAGACCAGGCTGGCCTTGAACTCACAGAAGTCTGCCTGCCTCTGCCTCCCGAGTGCTGGGATCAAAGGCGTGAGCCACCACACCTAGTAACAGAACCTTTACAAGTTTTTGAGATACCATGTTGCTAAGAAACTCTGGCAGGTCTTGAACTGAATAATATTTTCTTTTAAGGAAACTGGAGTGAAAAAGACTTGGGTGTGAGTCTTAGCTAGATCCTTATATCCCTATGTCATCGAACAAAGTGCTTTTCTACTCTGAGATTGCTTGTTATCTGAAAACCTGGATATCTCTATATCAAAAACTTCATAAAAATTAAAAGATACTGCCTAAGAAGTGCCCAATAATGTCTTGGCACAGAGTTGGAATCCTATAATTGATTGCTTCTTCCCTTCTTTGTCCTATTCTTTTCTCTCATTTTAAAAAAACAGACACAAGGTTTCTGAGAATGTGAAATGATGAGCTATTTGGAATTGTTTTGTAAACTATACCTAGTAGGCAGAACTGTGATAGGGTCCCCATGGCTCTTATTCCTACATAATTTTCCCTGGAGAACATGAAAGGGTTGTAAATATGCCTCAATACCCTTTCTCTATTATTTTATGTTAAATAGCACTGTTAACTTTAAGAAAGGGTGATAAGCTTTAGTGGGGTTGACCTAATCCAGTGAGATCATTAGAAGCCAAAAGTGTTCCCTGACCGGTCACCGAAAAGGGGGGTAAAATGACAGTCTCTGTTTAGCTCAGAAGAAAGCAAGCAACTATGGGAACTGCCTTTGGACAGCTTCCAAAAACTGACATGTGGTCCCTAGTCATCAATTAAGGGGAAAATGAGGGTCTAAGTCTTTCAACTACTATGAAACAAATTTTGCCAATAATCAGTAAGCCTGAAAGGGGATCATGAGGTCCAGAAGAGAATCCTAGCTCTAGCCAGCCAGCTCTGTGATGTCAGTCAGATGAGATGCTGGGGAACAAAAATCTAAGCACGCTGTGTTCAGTCTCTAATGTACAGAATTTTGAGACAATTGATGTACACTGCTTTACAATAAGCCTGTAGGTTTGTGGCAGTTTGTGGTACAGCACTAGAAAGCCAATATGAACCCCATGTTTGTGAGATAAACCAGTGATGAGGTTGAATAGAGGCCAAAGAAACAAAAGGTAGTATTTGCAGCCTTTTTTTTCTTAGTAAAAAATTGTATTAGCAATTACTAAGTGTACATAATAGTGGGTTTCATTATGGCATTTTCATACAGGTACATAATGTATTTTGTCCATATTCACTCCCTGTTTCGCTATGTAGTCCCTCTCCCATCAATCCTCTTCCTCTTATCAAGCAGCCTCCTTCTCTCCCTCCTCCACCCTTCCTTCCTCCTCTCTCTTTCTCTCTCTCTTTCTAGAAGGAAGGGTTTATTTTGTGCTTAGTTCCAGAAGTATGAGTCCATCACCATCACCATCACCAATCACCACCATCATCACCATCATCACCACCACACATCACAGAGGGGAAGTGTGGCAGCAGGCAGGCATAGTGGCTGGAGCAGCAGCTGAGAGCACATGTCTTGAACCACAAACAGGAAGCAGAGAGAGCAAACTCAAAATGGCATAAGTCTTCTTGAAATCTCAAAGTCCAATGCTAGTGACATATTTTCTCCAGCAAGGCCACACCTTCTAAGCCTCCCCATATAGTCATCAACTGAAGAACAAGTATTCAATTGTCTAGACCATCAGGGACATCTCATTTAAACCATTACACTGGATAAGGGTAAGTTTCATTTACAAAAGACCATTATGCCATTTGAAAGAGGAATGTCCCACCAAGCATTGCGTACTTAGTCCCCAGTTGTTGCTGCTGTTTGGGTAGGTTTTGGAAGTGTAGCCCCACTGAAAGAGGTATGTGACTGGGGGAGGGCTTTGAGAATGTGTACAGCCTCACCCTACTTCTAGTTTACTCTCTGTGCTGCATGTTTGTGGCGGAAGATGCAGTCTCTTAGCTTTCTGCTCCTGCCACCATGCCTGTCACTTGCTGTTGGACTCTTATCCTTCTGGATCCACAAGCCAAAACAAACTCTTATTCCATTAGTTGCTTTTGTTATGATTTTTTTCTTTTTTAAATAATAAAATAAAATATAAGATAATAGTAAAACTAATACATTGGAATCGTTAAATCTGTTTTGTTAGATATTAATATGGCTACACAAGCTTGCTTCTGAGGTCCATATGCTTGGAATATCTTTTTACAATACTTTGCCCTGAGGTGATGTTTATCTTTGATATTAAGGTGTGTTTCTTGGATGCCGCAGAAAGATGGATCCTATTTTCACATCTATTCTGCTAGTCTGCGTCTTTTTTTATGGGAATTAAGACCACTGATGTTTAGTGATATCAATGAGCAACGTTTGTTGATTCTTGTTATTTTGTTGTTGCTATTGTTGTGAAGGAGGTGGTGGTGGTGTTAGTGGTGGTGATGGTGTGTGTGTGTGTGTGTGTGTGTGTGTGTGTGTGTGTATGTGTGTGTGTGTGTGTGTGTGTGTGTGTACACGTGTGTGTGCGTGCGTGTTTCCCTTCCTTTGATTTGATGGTCTGGGATTACTAATTCCTTGTGTTTTCTTGGGTGTAGTTTGGAGTTTTCTTTCTAGTACCTTCTGTAGGGCTAGATTTGTGGATAGATAGATATTGTTTAAATTTGGTTCTTATCATGGAATATCTTTTCTCCATCTATGGTGATTGAAAGTTTCACTGGGTATGGTAGTCTAGGCTGGCATCTGTGGTCTCTTAGAGTCTCTGGTACATCTGTCCAGGCCCTTCTGGCTTTTAGAATCTCCATTGAGAAGTCAGGTGTAGTTCTAACAGGCCTGCCTTTATATGTTACTTGGTCTTTTCCTCTTGCAGTTTTTAATATTCTTTCTTTGTTCTATATGCTTAGTGATTATTATATGGTGCGGGGACTTTCTTTTCTGGTCCATTCTATTTGGTGTTCTGTGTGCTTCTTGTACCTTGGTAAGCATCTCCTTCTTTAGGTTAGGAAAATTTTCTTCTATGATTTTGTTAAAAATATTTTCTGAGCCTTAAGAGCTGGGTTTCTTCCCCTTCCTCTATTCCTATTATTTTTAGATTTGGTCTTTTCACAGTGTCCCATATTTCTTGGATGATTTGTGCCAGGAGTTTTTAGATTTAACATTTTTTGATTAATGTATCAATTTTTTCTATCATGTCTTCAATGCCTGAGATTCTCTCTTCCATCTCTTGCATTCTGTTGGTGAGGCTTGTCTTTGTAGTTCCCGTTTGAGTTCCTAAATTTTTCATTTCCAGATTTACCTCAATTTGTGTTTTCTTTATTAGTCAATATTTCTACTTTTTGTTTCTATTTCTACTTTCAGGTCTTGAATTGTTTTCTTCATTTTCTTCCACCATCTGTTTGTGTTTTCATGAATTTATTTAAGGGTTTTATTTATTTCCTCTTTAAGAATATCTATCATATTCATATAGGCTGTTTACAGTCTGTGTGTGTGTGTGTGTGTGTGTGTGTGTGTGTGTGTGTGTATGTTTCAGCTATGTTGCAATACTCAGGGCCTGCTGTGGTAAGGTTGTTGGGCTCTAGTCAAGACATATTATCCTGGTTGTTTTTTACTGTGTTTTTATGCCGGTGTCTAGGCATCTGGGTTTAGGAAGACTGTAATTCTAGGTGCTGATATCTTATCTTGTCTTTGGTGACTGTGTGTTTTGTTCCTTGGTTTCTGTTTCTCTCCTTGGTTCTTAGGAGAGTGTGGTGGCTGTGTGTTGCCTGGTAGTAAATTCTTCTGGGATCCTGCTAGTTGTGGCCACTAGGGGTTCCAGGTATAACGTGTTTCTAGGTATTGGGAGCTGACACTCAGGAAAGGGGATGGGCTAGATTGGGGGCTAAGGGGTTCCACAGGAGGGAGGAAAGCAGTGTGTTCTACCAGGATCTGATTAGTCCCCTGGAATGGGCAGAGAGTGAGGAGAGGCAAAATTAGATGGTCTGCTACAGAGCTGGGCCTGAGACTGGGGCATTGGACTTGGAGGAGTGAGGTAGAGGTGAAGATCTGCAGGTACTCTGGCTAGACTCTCTAGCCTCCTTTCTACTTGGACTTTTCTTTTTTTCCCAATGAGTTTCATTAGATTTATTTACAAGAGCGTGGGTGAAAATTGTTTGCAGACGTATGTGGACTTTACTAGTGTGTAGGCTATTGAAGAGAATCTCTCCTTCACAGCCATCAACCTGCAAATAAATCCTCAGGGAGGAGAGGTGCCCCATGAGACTGTCCCGATTTTGTGGCAGGTTGTTGACAGGCCCAGTCTTGTGGAGATCTTGTGCAGGTTTGCTGGGAGTTCAGGAGTGAAATAGCGGTGTCACAGCTGGAAATCAGTGTCTACACAGGCCCTCACCCCCTTTTTACAGCTCTTACATTCTTTCTGCCTGTTTTTCCATATCTTCCCCATTTCCTGAGTCTCAGGAGGGGCAATATAGATGTCCCATTTGTGGCTGTACATTCCTATGTCATTTATTCTCTATACTTTGCCAGTTGTGAGTGTCTGTAGTCATTATTGACTTCTGGAAAAAGAAGCTTTTCTGACCAAAGTTGATGGCAGCACTATTCTATGGGCATAAACATTTATTTGGGAGGGAATTTGACAAGTACATCATGCCCATTTAGCAAAACAATACCAATTTCCCAACTAGGACCAACAACTTCCCCAGCTATGGACTTTACACAGGTTTACAGCACCAGATATGAATATTTTATTATGGAGCAGACCTTACATTTAATCAGAAAGCAGTTAATTATCCCCATAACAGGCTTTCCACTATTGTACCAGTGGGTTCATCTTGCCTGGTAAGTTGGGGTTGTGGCACACAGGGTTCCACAGCTGAGCAAGATTGTATTCTCTCTTCTCTTCTCTCTCTCCTCTCCTCTCTCTATTTTTTTTTAAATTAAGAAAATCTTTTCATTCATTTTACACACCAATCAGAGATCCCCCTCTTCCCTCCTCCCTCTCCTTCAGCCTCCCCCTCCCAACCCATCTCCACCACCACCCCCAAGAAGGCAAGGTCTCCCATGGGGAGGCATATCTGGTAGAGGCAAGTCCAAGTCCATCCTCCTACTTCAAGACTGCATGAGGTGTTCCATCAGGTTTTTTGAGACAGAATTTCTCTGTGTAACAGCTCTGGCTGTCCTGGAACTCACTCTATAGACTAGTCTGGACTTGAAATCACAGAGATCCACCTGCCTCTGCCCCCCAAGTGCTGGGATTAAAGACATGCGCCATCACCACCTGGCTGTATTTTCTGTCTTTTAACACAACACTAACATCATTTGATTAGATTATGAATTAATTTATTTGACGCTTATCTTCTTTCTCAGACCCAATTTCCTCAAGCACATGTCACCTTAATAGCCCTTATTCATTTTTTCCTTATTTTTTTTAATTAAGAGATTTTCTATTCATTTTACATATCAACCACAGATTCCCCTTTTTCACTTTTATGGTCTTACATCATCACATGTCTGTCTTACTGTTGTTTTGAAATGGGGTCTTGCTATACAGCTTAGTCTGGCCTTGCCCTCTACAAGGAAACAAATCTTGTTAGGACAATAGCTGGTCACCAGCATTGCTAGCCCCATCAATTGCTTCTAAGAGTATATTTTTTCCTTTTTCTTAAGACAATTTTTGATTAATTGAGTAATTAACTGAACTATGTTTTTAACAACAAAACCTAGCTTTAAAAGCACTGATATTATTTTTGGTAATTAGAATGATTTCATTCTATTACTCAGAAATGGTAGAGCTAACTCTGAAATGAATAGATTGAGAATCCCATGCTCTAATGTGATTCTTTATTGTCCACTCATATTGCATGTGTTTAGTGTATTCTTAATCTCCTATAAAGATAATTGTTCATCTTAAGTAAGATGAACAGCTAGTCATGAGTTTCCTAAAGAGAAAGCCATTAAGTAACTTGACTTTAACTGATACCAGTAATGCCCATAAGAACAAAATTATGAACCAGGAGAGCGTGCAGAAGCTTAATTTGAAAGTTTATGAAGGGTGTAAGATGGGCTATTACATAGTAACAATTATCTGAGAGATAAAACTGATAGATCCTATAAATGCTTCAAGTGTGCTGGCTAAGACTTCTTAACTTTTCAAATTACCATCTTACTATTTTTTAACCTAAAAATCAAAACAATTATTATTTATTAAAATACATTTAATGAGAACAATATAATAATTAGACATATCTGGATATTAAAAATCAATGTCATCTTACAATATTTGTTTGAAATTTTATAATTATGATTTTGTGTTCTGACTCTACAGGGGGATGTGGACTCACCTACATTGAGCTGCATATATGAGCTATGAAGGGATATGGTTTGCATGTATCCTTGGAGAACATCTTTTTCTCAAAGATGGCTCAAAAAAGTGGCTGAGGGGGAGAAAATTTCTAGATGGTACTTCTATTTTAGGTTATTCATTCATTAACTGGTTAGGGGCTTTTAATATAGAAGTGTTGTGTATTTCAGTAATGTATTTATTATTCTAAAGCTATTGATTGTTTAAAATTAGTACATGTGTGTTTGTGGGGTGATATTTAAGAGTCTTACTATATGTAGCTCAGGGTGGCATGGAACTTGCAATCCCTCTGCTTTAGTCTCCTCTGTGCTAGGATTATGGGTGTTTGCCACCATGCTTGGCCAAAAATTAGCTTTTGACGGTTTATATTTCCTAAATAAGGGAATGAAAGTACAACATGTTGGCAATCTGTTCATGATAGCGGCAAATTCACATCCAGTTACTAGACTTCTATAAGTGAAACCTACATGCCCCACTTTATCCCTTTGGAGCTCAAGAGATTGCACAACTAATCCTCCTAGCATCCATTTACACTTGATTAGGAACAGGTGGTAGTATCTTCATTTCACAAATAAGGCTCATATACAGAAAGAGGTTAATGGTTTGCTGACAAGCCAACAACCAAACTGGCCTGGCCGCCCTTGTGGCTGCTCTCCCAGCCCAGTATTTCCTGCTCTGAAACAACATGCTTCTGTCCTTACAGCCATAGTCTCAGCAAACATGGTTTTCATTATAAATCCTATGCTTGCCGTGATGATGAAAATGGAAAACTAGACAAGCAGGTCCTTTATCATCCTGTTTTCATCATATTGCTTAAATAGTCATTGGCCAAAGCATTTGCAAATTTATTTCTGTTTAGTTCTTTGTTTCCCCCTTCTGGCTCTCTATGTGAAGATGATAGAAAGAAGTGGCATGGGCTATCGCACTGTATTTTTGACAAATGTCTCTGGAATGCTGTTATAATAACAAAATGCAATTTTAGGGTGAAGGGCTGCCATGGAAGATTATCGACCCAAGAGCATTGACCTTAGCTAAACAGCAAATAAAAGATGTAACACGAATTGCTAAACGGTTTTATTAATAAAACACTTGGAGCTAGATATTGGGGTAAAAAACTGAGAGATCAGAGGAATAGGAAAAGCCACAGCCAACCTCACCTTACCAGCCCTCAGCCTCGAAAGAGAGCTACTTCCTGTATACCCACGCCTCTATGCCTTTCTGGCCTTTCTGTTCTGCCATCTCACTTCCTCTTTCTGCCCAGCTACATCACTTCCTGTGTGTCTGTACAGACCTCCAGACCTTTATGGTTAACTAGTGTTGGAATTTAAGGCATGTACCACCACGCCTGGCTCTGTTCCCAGTGTGGCCTTGAATTCACAGCTATGCTAGGATTAAAGGCGTGTGCTACCATTGCCTGACTTCTATGTTTACTATAGTGGCTGGCTTTTTCCTCTGACCCTCAGATAAGCTTTATTAGGGTGCACAATATTTGGGGGACACAATATATCACCACAAAATGATCTTTTACTCCACGACTATTTCATGAAGTGTGCTTCCTTTGTAACTATGCTAAGACATGGAGAGCTTTTATGCAGTCATGATTGTAAAATACGTCTTTGCTGTAGAAACATCAAAACACCTTAGGATCACATCCTGCAATCTGAGTAGCCCCACTGTGCTGGAAAATTTCAAATGAAGAGAAGTAATTGCAGGCCTCACTTTAAAGATATCAAACACGAGAACTTCACGCAAGCTGCTTCCGCCTTCTCCAGCTGGCAGCATCGCCACCAGAATCACAAACAACAGCAGGTAACTTTGGTAGAATATGTCACATCCGAAAGAGAAAAATGCAGTTGTACCAACAGAGAAGCAAATTTCAACAATTAAGCAACAATTAACGAATAATGTGCCATCGATTCTATAAAGAATATTTGAAAACTAACTGAACTTGGAAAGGTGCACATTATCTTTGCTAGAAAAGAAAATGATTCAAAGGCAGAAAATGAAAGTTGTCTAATGTGGTTAGGAAATGAAATATTCCTTTAAATCAAAATCTTCATCAACAGAAGCAAATACAACATTAACGAATCTCAACCTACAAATCCATGAGTTCAAGAAATGAGCTTTTAAAATACCACTTCAGTCATTCGTGGGTTTCTCTTCCCTAAAATGCTATTTCCCATGCTAGGATAGTTCTTACTCAGGGTCCAGTACTGTGTGGGATTAAGTGTTCATCTGATTCTCAGATTGCTCCACCCCGGACATATTCTGACTTTACCTGTGTGACTACCCTTCTGGTCTCATGTGTCGCTCCCTCCCTAAGGTCATCGCTGGGGAGTAGGCTGCAGATCTCCTTGCTGTAGGGATCATCAACACTTAGCTCCACCAGTCTGAAGGAATGTCTTTGTGGTTGGAGGGAAAAGTTTCTTTAAAAAGCTATAAGCTTATAGACATACAAATCTCTTTTGGGAAAAAAAAGGTGGGAAGATTTGGAGCCCTTTCCAGCTTTCTGCACTGCCAAATAACTATCTCCCTTGAGGCAACAGAGTTGCCTAGCTAAAGGAAGGTAGATATGGAAAAAGAAAAACATCCAGGTTAGTATTGCACAGAATCAGTAGCCATTTATTCACTCAACGCGGGATTGCTGAGCACCTGTTATGTACTGGGCATTGCATTGTGGCCTTGGGATGTAACATTGAACAAAAATGGGGCATCCTGCTCAGGAGCTTATATTCCAGAGGAGACATAAATTAAAGAGAAGCTAAATGATTTATTATATAATTCCAATTGCAATAAGTGCTGTAAAATCCATGTATGATGCGTTTTATATAAGCAGAGCCCATTGAATTTGGTATTGGGAAGTTTTCTGTGAGTTTTGAAGGATGATCAGTAACCAATCCAGTTGGAATAGGGAAGGAGCATTTGAGCAGAGAAGAGAATGTGTGTGTGTCTGACACGTGGACAGGTAATAGCCTGTTGAACAAGGTTGACATCACATATCATGCTACAGATGTGCAAAGTAACATTAACATCTTCTGCCATCAATTTTAGCCCTAGATCAAGGAAGCTATCCAGTTGAAGCAGACAGTTCATTCTATTCCTTTATGGTATGCCTGATCCAATTTATTAAATATCCCCTAAATTGATGACTATTATTTATTACCAAATTCAGAAGTGTGTCAGTTAATATTTAGCATTATCTAGTGGCACATATTTGGACTGCCATACCACTATCTAGGAGTTTCTAACTCCTTTACCCTGCCCCTGATTTTGGGTCCCTGGAGGGAGGGATCCTGAGCATTCCTGTGAAAACAGGTGTGTTAACTTTTCCTCTCTCTGTAGCATTGAGAATGGATGGAAAGAAGGTAAAAGAATACAGGAGACCTGACATGAGCCCCAGCTCAGGTGAATAAGAAACAGCAGTGATGATATAATGAGTAGATGGAATCAAGGCATACAGAGGAGGAATAACAGGAAGGATTTAATGATTGGTTGGATGTGTGTGAAGGGCCATAAAGGGAGTCCTTTTGACTTTCACGATAGATGCTGCTACTTACTGAAATATGGAACATTGGAGGAAGTCCAGGATTGAATGAAGAAAACTGGAGAGGAAATGTTCCATAAAACAGCATTTTTCTGGCAGAGGTTGGCATCTTTTGAATTGGTGCCTCAGTTAGACTGTCTGCTGGGTTGGTTCAGATCCTGAGAATTCTCTCTCTCTCTCTCTCTCTCTCTCTCTCTCTCTCTCTCTCTCTCTCTCTCTCTCTCTCTGTGTCTCTGTCTCTCTCTCTCGCTCTCTGTCTGTCTCTGTCTGTCTCTGTCTCTCTGTCTCTGTCTCTCCGTCTCTCTCTCTCTCTCTCTCTCTCTCTCTCTCTCTCTCTCTCTCTCTCTCTCGCTCTCTTCCTCACTCAGAGTCTAAGTTTTTCCTAGGCTAGCCTGGGACACTCTATGTAGCCCAGGCTGGTATTGAACTTTCTTTTTAAAATGTATTTGTTTGCACTTTTTGTGTGTGTATATGTGCATGTGCTTGTGAGTCAGTGCCTGGAGAGGCCAAAGTGTGCTGGGAACCCAACTTCAGTCCTCTGCAAGACATGCTTTTGGCTCCTGAGCCATCTCTCCCCAGATCCTTGGAATTTTCTTATGTTACACTGCCTCCCCAGTCTGTCCTTGTAAGTATGAGATTGATATCTTATACTTAACATGTCCTGAATGGAGTTTCTGATCTTTAGAAAAAACATGATCTTCCTGAAGTGTCTGTTGTCTCTTTTCAGTTGTTCTGCATGAATTCCTGAAATAATCTTTCGTTTCTGTCTTCTGTACCACACATATGCAAAACAACTATTAGCAAATCCCAGTAGTCTTGCCTGCAAATTACATTGAGAATCCCATCATGTCTCCCCTCCACTGCTGCCCAAACCAAGACCGTTTAGTTTTTTCTCTTGGCCTGTTACAGCAGTCTCTTATAGGACTCCCTTCTTCCCTTGCTCCTCGAGACTCAGTCAGTCATCCTCAGTCAGTCAGAGTGATCCCAGTAAAATAAGCCATATCATGTCACTGCTTTGATCAAACCTCTCTATGAGTCATTACAAAAGTTCAGATTTCCTTAGTGGCCTCCAAAGTCTCTATGCTCTGCTTCTAACTACCTCCCTGACCTCATGTTCTACCACTCTCCGGGCTGGGAGCATTTCTCTCCAGCCACTCTGCAGGCCATCCGCAGCTTCGTGGTAATACTGTGAAGACATTCTAAGTATATTATTCTCATCTCAGGCTTTCTGCAATACTGTGCATTCCACCTGGAATGCTTTTCTTTGCTCTGGATGCATGCTTCACTTTCTTACTACTGTAACATTGTCAGTGAGGCCACTTCTGATACCCTACTTAAAACTGTAGCCTTGCTCCCACACTCATCTCTGTTCCCTTTCTGTGCTTAATTTGTTTTCTTACTCACAATCATCTAAAGTATACTATTACTTGACCTTTTTACTGTTTGGCACCTCCCTCCCTGACCCCACTAGAATGCATGTTCCTAGAGGGAAGCATTTTTCATTTTCTTCCTGGCGTTGGTGGTACTTGATGCAAGATAGGAGCTTGAGTGGCTCTTCCTTGTCACCAATCCAGCTGCATCTCAAGTTTGGCCTTAAATTTGAAGTAATCATCACATTTGTCCAGCTGGGACAACTTAGGGCTTGGAGGAGTCCCAAGGTTTAGAGATTATTTCAATGCCTTTGGCTTTAGCTGTGACACTACCATTCCAATTACTAAGCTATGACTCTTTTCCAAATGGGTCATTAGTTTTAACCCAGAGAATCCAGCATGACGCAGAAGCCAGATAGTGCTATTTGGCAAGACTCAAGCCTACATCTAGCACAGCGCACAACTGTCTCCTCACGGAGGTCCTAATAGACTTAAACTTCCAACATACTGGGTCAGTATGTTGACATGGCAGAGGCACTAGTCTTCTTATCTGAATTGTTTTCCTATCTAGGAAATCTTTATGAAAAGTGGTGGTCCAGGTTTAGGCATGGCAGTAGGACAAAAATGGAAATGTACTGAGTTGATTGGATCATTTGCAAAACCAACATGGATATGAAGTAAGGAATTAATTGTTTTATTGAGAATAAAGCTTGCAAAAGGTAAAATGGGGCTTAAAATGATTAAGCAGAGAAATCTTACAGACTGTGATACTCATGTAGCAAATAATCAACCCAAACATAAACTCTAGAGCAAGAGGAGTCTGCACTGAACAAAATGGCCAAGTCTCTGGTCTTTTTGCCTAACTGAGTCGTTGGATTGGGCTGCCTAAGGAGAGCTTGGCCTCAGCTCCACAGCACACCTCTATGACTACCACTTATATGCACTGAGATGTGCTGACTAATCCTGGGTCTTCATGTTGTCCTATGGTGAGTTGGGGAGATAGGGGAAAGGCAATCAGGTAGACTCATGTTTACAGCATTTGAGGAATGTAGGTCTGACTTTAATTGGCTCAGGTGGGAAGATTTTTCTTTCTTTTTCTCTTTGGTTGGAGGTGACAAAAACCAGTAAGTTATTGGGTTTTGTTTTCATGAATCTGTTAACCAAAGTCTTGTCTTTTCAGTGACAGATAGGGCAATCCAGAACTACAGGATAGTATCAGTTCTGTTTATGTTTTAAAAATATCTCTCACAACAAATGCAAATCAAGTGCCTTAAACTTTTTAATCATTCCCACCAGCCTACACTTCAAAAAAACAAAATATCATTGGTAATTATTACATCATCTTAAAACATATACTCTCTTGTAATCAATTAAGCTCATTATACCTGAGTAGTCATTACCAATGATGCATAATTTAAATAATCTCTGCAAGATGATTTATTTATGACTGTCAGGACTACTAACAATTTTCCAAGTAAAGTATTATAAAGTTTCCCATACAAGTCCTTTCATCTTAGGGAATTCTCAGCATTTCTTTGGGACAAAGTGTTATGGACAGAAAGAATGGCCCATGAAAATTACCTAAGTGTCTTACTTGTCCTTATCTTCCTCTAGCTGGGAAGATAATTGCGGAGGAGGGGGCATTTGTCTCTGTATTGATGTTCTTTACTCATTCAGATATCCTTCTATTGGATACAAGGTCCCTTAAATCCCCCCTTCCCAACGAATATTTACTTGGAGAACCTTGAGACTTCCGGCTATAACTTTAGCAGTTGCTTTAGAAATAAATGGACTGTCATTTTCCTGCCATGACTCTGGGGCATCTCGTTACTTTTAATCCTATTATTACTCCATGGCTGGTTTCATAGCTTCTCTTATGATCTACTATATTCAACTCTTCCCCTCCCCCCACTTCAGATATGCTTGTAGCAAGAGACAGAAATCTACTCAAGCTATTTTAAAGTGAAGCAGGGTTTATCATCACATTCTTCTCTTGGTAAAGTTGTTTGGTCCTACCTCCTATGTCCCCTCCCCCGAAACTCCATAACTTTAATTCATTCACACGTGGCTTTTGCTTGCCATCACACTGTCTCCTGCCCTGTCTTGATTTCATTCAATTTCTCAGTATTCAGATTTTCCAATTCAGTTTCTGAATTCCTAGGAGGAAAGCATCTAACAGGTTTAGATTGGCTCATGTGTAACAAACCCCCAGTCTGTTCAACTGTGAGTAAGGGTAGGGATGACATAACATGGGTCTTAGTAAACTTAATACCTCTGTAGTGGGAGATAAAGAAGGCTGTTTGAGAAAAAAATCTGGGTAGTGTGTTAATGAGTAGTATGTCAACTAAAAGTTAAGGTGCAATTTCTTGAGTCCAAGAAAAAGTCTGCCAAAAAAAAAAGAGAGTAAGATTGCATATAAATGTTTGGAATAATTTTGTTATCAAGAAATCATATAGGTTGGAGAGATGACTCAGCAGTTAAGAACACTTACTGCTCTTGAAGAGGACCTGGTTTTGTTTCCCAGCACCCACACGGCAGCACAGCCTCCTGTAACTCCAGTTCCAGGAGGATCTGATGTCTTCTTCTGGTCTCTGTGGGTGCCAGACATGCACTATTATCTTAGTGATTAGACCATGAGCTTTGGGGTCAGTCTTATAACCTATGTGGCCTTGCACATGTTACTCAAACTCTCTGCTGGTTAGTTTTCCCATCTATAAAATAGAGATAATGGTACCTATCTTCAATGTGTTTGTGTGTGTGTCCGTCCAAGTGCATATGTATGGGCAGTATGTGTGATGACAACTTGCAAGAGTCAGTTCTTCCTTCCTCTGTGTCTTGGGAAT